>NC_092710.1:55391484-55478586 GCF_047496885.1 Scyliorhinus torazame
TGTTTAGTTCCCATCCTTGGTCACCTTGGAGCCATGTCTCCGTAATCCCAATTATATCATACCCCTTTACATCTAGCTGCACAACTAATTTATTCATTTTATTTCGAATGCTCCACGTGTTCAGGTACAAAACCTTTCAACGTTCTTTGTCCCGTCCCTACTATTTTTAGTGTCATTATCTGACACAAGCCCTTGATTTCTCTGCCTGTCACTTTTCTTATTCTTCTTGCTGTCTTTTCCTCTTGTTCTTGCTAACCCCTGGTCTAAATCCTTACATACGGTCCCACCCCTCTGCATTATTAGATTAAAGCCTGCCCAAATGCTCTAGAAAGTTCCACCGCACGAGGACACCAATTACGATCCTGCCCAGGTGGAGCTGTCCAGTTTATAGAGGTCCCAACTCCCCCAGAACTGGTCCCAATGCCCCAGGAATATGAATCCCTCCCCCTCACACTATCTCTTCAGCCACGTATTCACCCGATTCATCCTATTATTTCTTCTCTGACAGGTGGCACTGGTAGCAATCCTGAAATTACTATCTTTGAGGTCTGACATCGCAACTTGCTTTCTAATTCCCTACGTATGCTTTGAGAGCCGCATCACTTTTTTTCTTGCCTATGTTGTTGGTACCGTTGTGCACCACAGCCATTGGCTGTTCAGCCTCCCCCTCCAGAATGTCCTGTAACCGCTCAGAGACACACTGATCCGAGCACCCTCCTGGAGTCTCATTTGCGGCCACTGAAACACCTATCTATCCCCCTGACAATCGAATCTCCTATGTTAGAAGACATAAACTAGTTAGACCTCGGCTGCTGTCGTGTGTACCGGTCACAGAGTCACACTATAGGAAGAATGTGAATACTTTGGAGAGAGTGCAGAAGAGATTTACAAGAATGGCTCCAAGAATGAGGAAGTACAGTTGTGAGGATATATTGGAAAAGTTTAAAATGTTCTCCGTGGAGAATTGCTCCCTTCTGCAGCAGAACCAATGGTGGTGCAACAAATTTGCCTGTTGCAGCTTTCCTCTGGGAGGTCATTCCCCTCACCTGTATCCAAAACGGTGTACCTGTTTTGCAGGTGAATGGCCACAGAAGATTCGTGAACTGCTTGTATAGCTCTCTTGCACTGCCTGGTGGTCACCCCATCCCTTCCTGCCTGCAGGGTCTGAGCCTGCGGTCTGACCACCTCTCTGTATGTATTATCCAAGACACACACCACCTCGCGGATGTTACCCCAGTTCCCCCTGCCACGGGTTGTAGCTGGAGGTGCTTACTGAACACATGCTGGACCTTCGCACTGGAAAGGTCCCCGGTCTCCCACATGGAGCAAGAGGAGCAAAAAGAAGCTTTGGATTCTCCTGCCATTACTTACCTTTTGGAAGGTGCTTGATATTAGATTATATACAATTATCTATGGCCCTTCTTTCCTTGTCCTCGTCACTACCAATTATCGCACTGACAGATTATAAACCATAAAACATTTTTTCAAACTACAAGTGATGAAAGGTGTAAATACTTATCCACCTTGCCCACTACTTACCCACTAGCTCTCTCCCTTGTAACCTTAGCTGAGCAGCGCAATATCACTCTCTGAAGGTTCAAAAGTTACAAAGCAAGGAAGAAAAGAAAAAGCACCTCTTCCCGCTCCGCACTGAATTCCCACTCTACTTCAAGTTCCCAAGTGTAACACTCACTCAGTCTGTGCCTCATTCCAGATGTGGCCTCTCCCACTGCTCGTACGCATAGCGCACTCGCAAGCCCGGTGCTCTCTGCCTGTAGAATATATAAGATGCATTTCAACAACTGGCGACACCCCATTCAGCAACATCTTCCAAACAGACGATCACTATCGAAGGGCAAAGACAGGCATTACATTGGAAAATCAACACCTGTAATTGGTAAGGAACCAGAAGGGAGATGAGATTTTCCAAACTGAGTGGAAGGAACAATGAAAAGAGTGAGGCCACAAGTTGAACCCCTCCACACCCCCCTGCCCCTAAGCTGTCTGCTCTGATTAATGATTTCACATTTTGGAAGGAAGTTATCAGTAGAGAAGTACTTTGATCATTGCTGCTCTAGTCGAGAACCAGGGAGCAAGTATCTGACTATCAGAGTGGGATGTTCAGGAGCTAAGGATTATGTTGGAAAGTCCGGCTTTTAGCTGGTTGCTCCTTTGTTTGGTTCATCAGTCTTTTATTTTCACTGTTTTACATTTGCTGGCCACTCACAATATTCACATTCATAGAGACCCGGAGCCCTGGGTCGTGTTGCTGTGAAAACACCTCACTGACTGAAATCGCAGCCACTGTCACACCAACCTGTCTGTGGTAAACCACTGAATTGTATTGTACTGTTCCATGCCTGGGCTTGTCCCTGCTGGGTCTGAACTGAGGCAGCGGCGGAGACTAGCCACCTTTATACCGAGCCCGAGGGGAGGCTGGGCCAGCAGGCAGTAGTTTACCACATTACATACAATACAGTGGCAGTTTACCACAATACACACATTATATACTACAGTGGTTCGGACCCAGCAGGGACAAGCCCAGGCATGTAACAGTACAACAGTACAATACAATACAGTGGTTTACCACATTCACCCCCTGTTAAAAAAAGAGTCCAGCGGGGGTGAAGTGGACATAAAGATCAAGTCTGTCGGGGGCCTTGACCTTCCGCCGTGATCGCCTCAGTCCTGGCTGTGGTGTGGGCATCGGTGTCGACACCTGCACGTCCAAGAGCGTGTCGTCCTCTTCTTCACCCAGTCGGTGGAGGGGGGGGGGGTGTATGGGCGGGGGTGGTGGTGATGGCCGCCGGTGGGCCTGCGGGTGCCAGACCTTGAAGTAGCCGGGTAGTGGTGGAGGGAGACGGTGTAGGATCAGGGTGGTGGTGATGGTCGCTGGGGAACCTGCAGGTTGGCAAATCCCGGAGGGAGACTGTGTCCAGCCGCCCGTCCTGATGTGCCACGTAGGCATATTGTGGATTGGCATGGAGGAGCATGACCTTCTCAACGAGGGGATCTGATTTATGGCTCCTCGCATGCCTCCGGAGGCGGACAGGCCCTGGGACTGTCAGCCGGGACGGGAGCGAGACCCCGGAGGTGGACTCCCTGGGGAAGGCAAACATACGCTCGTGAGGGGTCTCATTGGTGGCAGTACACAGGAGCGACCGGATGGAGTGGAGTGCATCAGAGAGGACCTCCTGCTAGTGGGAAACTGAGAGACTTCTAGACCGTAGGGCCAGGATGATGGCCTTCCAGACCGTCACGTTCTCCCTCCACCTGTCCGTTGCCCCGGGGGTTATAGCTGGTCGTCCTGCTGGAGGCGATGCCCTTGCTGAGCAGGAACTGACGCAACTCGTCGCTCATGAAGGAGGAACCCCGATCGCTATGGATGTAGGTGGGGAACCCGAACAAGGTGAAAAGACTGTGCAGGGCCTTGATGACGGTGGCAGAGGTCATGTCAGGGCATGGGATGGCAAAGGGGAATCTTGAGTATTCATCAAGAATGTTGAGGAAGTACACGTTACGATCAGTGGAGGGGAGGGGCCCTTTGAAATCGATGCTGAGGTGCTCATTGGGCGAGAGGCCTTTACCAGATGCGCTCTGTCCGGCCGATAGAAGTGCGGACAGCAGACCACCACGATGCGGGTGGCCCTCCTGGCCTCGTACTTGAGGGCCCCTCCAGAGTGGTCCAGGCACCTGAAGCGCATCTTCAAGACCCCGAAGCACCTCGAAACCACACCCATGGTCGCTGTATGGGCATTATTGTAGCGGGTCTCCGCTACAATGATGCCATACAGCGACCTCTGTGGCCTCCATATAGGCGTCATCAGCCACGGCCGCAAACATGTCGGGGATCACCGAGTGCTCCAAAATGAAAGAGTCATGTACACTGTGCCTGGGTATCGTGCGCAAACGTGCATGATCCGCATCTGATGGTCACAGACCACCTGAATGTTCATCGAATGGTAGCCCTTCCTGCTGGTGAACAGCGGCCTGGTATCCGCAAGTGGCCCGTAGGGCGACGTGCACCCCATCGATGACCCCCTGGACCCGTGGTATCCCGGAGATAGCAGAGAACCCTGCTGCCCGGGCATCCTGGTGGGCGCAGTCCACAGGGTACCGCTCCGCCTGGGCATATAGGGTGTCGGTGATGGCACGGATGTATATGTGCGCCGATGCCTGTAAGATGCCAGACAGGTCCCCACACAGCAACTGGAATGACCCTGTCGCATTGAAATTCTGTGCGGCCGTCACCTTGACGGCCAGCGGGAGTGGGTGTCCTCCCCCATACCCATGCGGTGCCAGGTGTGCCATCATCTGGCCGATGTGTCGCACTGTTTCCCTGCTCAACCGCAGTCTCCTTCTGCATGCCCGGTCCGGAAGGTGGCGGTACACGCGTGGCCTCATCCGCTGCCTCCTCCTCCTCGGCTTGTTGGGCAGCCAGCCCTCCATCCTGAGCGGCTGCCACCTTCCCTTCTGCGGCTGCTCCTCTGCTGCAGCCTCCGCCTCCTCTCTGTGCGGCCCCCAATCATGCTTCCACAGGGCTGCATGGAGGGCAGCGGCCTTCGCCGCAGTGGCCACATCACAGGCTGGTGTCCGAAAGCCATTATTTTCTGCAGGGGGTGAAAGGAAAACATGTTAGCATGGCGCATACACCCGTGCCCAACCAGATGCCATGGGCTACATGGTGGCCCCGGTTGGCAACGCGTGACCCACCCACGCATGTTCCCCAACCCACCCCTGCACCCGGGCCCCGCCAGTGCCCCCGGTCCTGGCACCCGTCCCTGCTGCCAGGGGCACCTTTGGATGGCACTGCCCTCACTGGGGGCTGCCATCCGTGTGGCCCCGGGTGGTTCCCCCGGTGGGTGGCTGCCGGTTGGGTGGGGTGGTCGGGAGGGGGGCCCATCCATACACCCATTGTAACTGCGAGCACCCAGGGGCCGGGGTGGGTGGCCAGCAAGATGGCCGCCGTAATGGCGGCCTGTGCCTGGGCACCGCCCATGTCCAGTTGGGGGGGCTCCCTGGCAGGCTCGATTTCGACGTCGGAAGCTATTCTCCGCCCGATTGCGTTTCCCAAATTCAGCGTCAGCAAATGGAGAATCCAGCCCCATATCTTACTTGGAGGACATTTTTCAGGTTATGGTATTCCTCTGAACCTGTTGCACTTGTCATTTTTGGTGTCAGACAGGACAGTTTGGAAGGTGTTATCAATGGGATCTTGCCAAGAGGCTGTCGTACATTCCATACCTGGGACACATTGCTACCTTTTTGTGCTGGTTGTGGCAGGATTAAATGCTTAATGTACCCGACTGGTTCCTCATCAGGAGATTTCTTTTTCCTGGTTGATGTTGAGCTTCTTGTGTGCTGTTGGAGTTGGACTCCTCCAGGCAAGTGGGGATTATTCCATCTCGCAACTGGTTTGCACCTTGTAAATGGAGTGAGTACATGACTTGGGTCGATGGGAAATAAATTATTCACCTCACAGTTGGGCTGTCTTTCTGCCCAGACAATATTCAGAGTTGGTCCAGTTATGTTTGTGTTCAATCGCAACCACGGTGGATGTTGATTGTGGAGAATTCCGTGCACTAAATTGCAAGGGCAGGTGGGTATATTTACCCTTGCTCAAATGGTCATGGCGGGCATGTTCAGCAATTGTCATTGACAATCACCACTTCTGAATTTATATTGGAATAAGACAACTTATTAAATATCTGAAGATGTTTGCACAGGGAAGCTGACCTCTGGACCTTTTATTTCTTTATTCATTCATCGGCATCGCGGCCTGGGGGCCAGCATTTGTTGCCCATCCCGGAGGCACTTTAGAGTCAACCACATTGCTGTGGGTTTGGAGTCACATTTAGGCCAGACCAGGTAGAATGGCAGGTTTTCTTCCCGAAAGGACATTAGTGAACCAGATGGGTTTTGAAGGCAATCGACAATGGTTTCATAGTCATCATTTCAGGTTTTTTATTTATTGAATTCAAATTACACCAACTGCCCGGGTGGGATTCAAACCCAGATCCCCAGAGCATTATCGTGGGTCTCTGCATTACTAGACCAGTGACAATACCACTGTGCCGCTGTCTCCTGCAACATCCTGTGGCTGAGATCATTGATGTGGAGATGCTGGCGTTGGACTGGGGTGGGCACAATAAGACATCTTACAACACCAGGTTAAAGTCCCAACAGGTTTATTTGGAATCACTAGCTTTTGAAGCGTAGCTCCTTTATCAGGTGAGTGAAGAGGTGGGTTACTCAAACACGGAATAGAAAGACAAAGCCAATGATGCAAGATGATAAGTTGAATGCGAGTCTTTGCAGGTAATTAAGTCTATACAGGTCCAGATAGTGCGACTGGAGAGAGGGAAAATCACAGGTTAAAGAGATGTGAATTGTCTCAAGCCAGGACAGTTGGTAGGATTTGCAAGCCCATGCCAGATGGTAGGGGGTTTACTGTAGTGAGACATGAATCCAAGGTACCGGTTGAGGCCGTACTCATGTATGCGGATCTTGGCTGTCAGTTTCTGCTCGGCGATTCTGCGTTGTCACGCGTCCTGAAGACCGCCTTGGAGAACGCTTACCCGAAGATCAGAGGCCAAATGCCCTAGACTGCTGAAGTGTTCCCCGACTGGAAGGGAACATTCCTGCCTGGTGATTGTTGTGCGATGTCCGTTCATCCATTGTCGCAGCGTCTGCATGGTCTCGCCAATGTACCACGCTTCCGGACATCCTTTCCTGCAGCGAATGAGGTAGACAACGTTAGCCGAGTCACACAAGTATGTACCACATACCTGGTGGGTGGTGTTCTCACATGTAATGGTGGTATCCATTTGGATAATCTGGCACGTCTTGCAGAGGTTGCCATGGCAGGGCCGAGTGGTGTCGTGGTCGCTGTTCTCCTGAAGGCTGGGTAGTTTGCTGCAAACAATGGTCTGTTTGAGGTTCCGCGGTTGTTTGAAGGCAAGTAGTGGGAGTGTGGGGATGGCCTTGGCAAGGTGTTCATCTTCATCAATGGCGTATTGAAGACTCCGAAGAAGCTCACGTAGTTTCTCCGCTCTGGGGAAGTACTGGACGGCAAAAGGTACTCTGTCGGGTGTGTCCCGTGTTTGTCTTCTGAGAAGGTCAGTGCGGTTTTTTGCTGTGGCGTGTTGGAACTGTCGATTGATGAGTCAAGTGCCATCTCCCATTCTTACGATGCCGTCTTACAGCGTCTGTAGATGTCTGTTACGTTCCTCCTCGTCTAAGCAGATCCTATGCCTACGGAGGGCTTGTCCATAGGGGATGACTGCTTTAATGTGTTTCGGGTGGAAGCTGGAGAAGTGGAACATCGTGTGGTTATCCATGGACTTGATTGATTGATTGATATTTATTGCCACATGTACCAAAGTACAGTGAAAAGTATTTTCTGCGGCCAAAGGAGCGTACACAGTACGTACATAGTAGACAAATGAATAATCAACAGAGTACATTGACAATGGTACATCAACAAATAGTGATTGGTTACAGTGTGAAACATGGGCCAAACAAGAGCAGCATAGGGCGTCTTGCGGTAAAGCCAAGCGCTGAGGTGACCGTCCTTGATGAAGGAGCTATGCTCCGAAAGCTAATGATTCCAAATAAACCTGTTGGACTTTAACCTGGTGTTGTAAGACTTCTTACTGTGCCCACCCAGTCCAACGCCGGCATCTCCAAATCATTTCTACCTGTAAACATTGATTTAATTGCCTGCCTTTTTTGAACTCACTAATAAGGATGTTAGCATGTTCTCGTAACCTAGCATAACAAACGGAGAATTTCTTTTTAAAAATTTGCCAATGTCTGTTTGTTAAATCACTGTTAATAATGCTAATGAAGACTTTTCACCTGTTGGGTGCCTTGAGAATTGGTTTGTATATAAATATAGCATCTCTTCCAATGCTTTAGTCTGCGTCACTCCCAGTTTCAGCTTCGATATTATTAATCCACTTCTCAGAAGATGGGACAACCAGTTATTTTACTGATAAAAGAGATTTACTTCCCAGTTATCGCAACTATTGGTGTACCTGGTGAGTCATTGTAACTTATTTGCTTTTGATCAGTATTTCCTGTCTCCCTGTAATAGGGTAAAGTAGGTCTACATGTATGTCAATCAGTCGCTAGAACACGGTCTATCTTCTTTATTTCTTTCAGCGAACATGCTGACAATTGTGGTTCTTTGCCGAGGAAAGTGTGGCCTCTCCAAATGTATCTCCTTCTACATGTTGGCCATGGCAACAGCAGATCTACTCGTCATGATTATCAATGTAATGGTGAATCACATTTTCAGTTATAACTTTCCACTTTCATTTCTCTCCCACACTCCCGTGTGTAAGTCCATTCTGTACCTGGCTACTGTAGCACTTGAATTGTCCATTTGGTTCACTGTCTCCTTCACCATTGATCGGTTTGCAGTTATCTGCTGCCAGAAGTTTAAAGCAAAGTATTGCACCGAGAGAACTGTGGTTGTGGTCATAACAATATTCTCTGTCCTGGTCGTTTTGAAGAATGTCCCATTTTTCTTTGCTTACGAACCTCAGCAAATCATTGACAACATGCAGTGGGGTTGCAGGTCTGGTGTGGCATTTTTTTCCTCACCTATTGGTGCGACATTCTTCTGGTTTCACATCACCTGTAAGGTTTGCCTTCCTTTTACTTTAATTGTCTTATTTAATTCTTTGACAAGCAGACGTATTATAACGGCAAGCAGAACCCGAAAGAAACTCCGGTCTGACAAAGCTGAAGAAAAGTCTGATGCAGAGATCGAGAACCGGAGGAAATCCATCATCTTGCTCTTCACTGTGTCGGGCACCTTTTTACTGGTGTGGCTGACAGCTGTGGTTAGTTTTGTGACCACTGGATTGATAACTCTCCGTTCTTACCGAGGTGACCGTACAAACCCTGGCTATATCGCCAGCGAAAGTGGAAATATGTTGAAGTTTTTAAGTTCCTGTCTAAACCCGTGGATTTATGCAGCCACCCAGAGGAAATTCCGGGAAGATCTCAAGAAGGTGCTGAAATCTCCCTGCACACTGATTCTGCGGTGTATCAAAAAAATAAGCCAATCGACCTAGGGCCCCATTTGAAACATTATAATTAACTTTAATTATTATTCCATTCGGCTGGAACTCTCGCTCCTTACAGCTACATGGAATTGCTTATTTATTGTAAGGAATCACAGATACACATCTATATTTACCCCCCTTTATGGCAATCGACATCAGCATTGCATATGTCTTTCTACACTGTGTTGCCTGATAGCTCCAACTGAATAAATATATTACACTGTAAATGTTAGATGCAAACATCAGGAAGCAATAAGTAAATGGAACCTTTGATTAGCTGTAGCCCCCTGAGTTGGCCACTTCCTGACTTAAAATGGAGAACCGTAAAGGCTGAAGGGAAATTCAGCCAACGCAGACAAAAACTAGCAGGTACAAGTTTACTGTGCATTAGACTCTGCAGAAATCCAGACAGCATCAATAAAAGCAGCCATCTGCATAGTAATGTAGCAGCCATCGACATAGTAATGAGCGATCCCCGGGAACAATCAAACATTTTGAGGTAAACAAAGCCAAGCCAGACTCCTCGGCACCAGCAGGAACCAACACAAAAGAGGTTAACGGACACTTAAAGACCGCCCAACGATCAGGGAACCGCTCCAGCATTGGAGAAATCGAACCAAGCGATTGGAACGAAGTCCAATCACTTGAAACCAGGTGCGGGGTCCGCCCCGAAGGGCGGGAAGCCCCTGGGGACTATAAAGCAAAGCCCCCAAGTTCAAATCGTTCTTCTTGACCGGGTCACTCAGCAACGCGAAGCAACCCCTGAGAGTGAACTGTCCGGCGGCCTTCAAGAAAGTAACTCTCAAGTCAACGCTCGCTATGAGATAGGCGCTCCTAGCTACCAGTCCATACCAGCTTTGAATCCCGCAGACTCAGAACCCGAACGAAAGGCCATTTGTTCCCCTGACCTGGTGGGCCAGTCCGAAGCTAAGTATAGGCCTGTTAGTTATAGAAATAGCCTAGAAAGTCGAGTTTATGCATGAGTAGCGAGGTACTGTGTATAATAAATGTGCTTTGATTTGAATCTTACTAAATGGTGTGTTGAGTTATTGATCATTACTTGAACTTGAACCTCGTGGCGGTATCATAAAGATATCTGGCGACTCTAGAGCAAAGGTTATAAAACAGAGCCAATTGAACCAACCAAAAGTTAGCAACATATTACTGGCGACATCCTGACGGGACCCGATCTAGAAGTAGCTTAACCAATCCGGGGGAACACAGAATTTGAATTAGAAATCCAATTGGGAACAGAAAAACCACAAGTGTTCAAGCAATTCTGATCAATCCTCATAATTCGGAAGTGTGTTAATGCATGCGTAACTAACAGGGCGATAAGGTAATACTGATAGATTTTGTTGCGAAAACTGTCGGGAGTTTGTATTCCGGAAAATAGCAAAAGCCGTACCCGTAATTACAGCAATGCCTTCATACCCCTTGTTCCAAATTTCAAGAGAAGTATTTAGAGAGGAAAGATGGCAATGCAGGCAATGCAACGCCTCATGAACCCCGAAGAATTCATGGTCGCAGCGACCATCAGTAGAGTAGGACAGTGTCCCTTTTGGGAAGAGGAAATCAGAAAGTACCTCAAAGGGTAAGGATGGCCCCTTTGGAGCAAATTCTGTGAAAATGAGGAAACAGGTCCCGGGAGTATAGGACATACTTGGTGGGAGAACCTGAGTGAGATTCACAAGAAGAGCTTAGGAAAAGCTCGCAAGCCGATGGCAATCGTGTCCTGCTTGGCACAATTGCGAGGCATGGAGGAGGTCGTTAGGACGCTCCGAAAAGAGATAGAAGGCATACATCGAATGAGCAAGGTCGATGTCAGTGAGGTAGAGAAAGAGAATGTAGAATTAAGGAGGAAGTTAGCAGCAAAGGATGGAGAGGTGGATGATGCCAAGTGGGCACACCAGTCTTGTCTGGCACACCTAAGCAGCTTCCAATCCCAGTACGAAAAGGCCTATCAGGACATGCAACGTGCAGTCCTGGTACGCAAGGAAACCAAGAAGCAGGTAGAGGCATTGCAGAGGCAGTGTATTGACCTGAAGGCAGCGTTAAGAGCACTACATGCTGCCACCACGGAGCAAAGACAAAGCTCACTAGACCACGCGAAGTGCCGGAAGCAGATTGCAGAACTGCAATCTCTGCTTTCAGTTCAAAAAGGATTCCAGGAAACCTTTGGATCACAGCTAGATCAGGAAGACGGCCCTGATTAGTAAGAATTGAGTGAGACAACGCAGAGATATGTTCAGGGAACATGTGCGCAGGGAAAGCCCCAGAAGAGAAAAGCACCCCAACCCCCCACAGAGCAGATAGTTCAGGCTCCAATTAACCCAGTCACCACCCACCGCACAGCCACATCGGACGACACGGAATTTCTGTACACCACCCCCTTAACAGTGACCCAATTATGGGACGTGTGCGAGAAAATCAAACCGTTCCTCCCCGCCTCAGACCCCCACCACTTCTTTGCCAGAGTAAAGCAACAGGTGACCATGTACGGCCTGGATGAGCGAGAGCAAGTAAAGCTCACAGTTTTGAGTTTAGACCCTTTGGTCGTAGCAGCCCTTCCCGACCCACAGAATGTAGGAGGAGGCACCCTTGCAGAAATGCAAACCGCGATCCTAGACGCGATCGGGTATAACAGGGGTGACCCCGTAGAAGGCCTCAATAAATGCAGGCAAAAGAAAACCGAGCACCGCACAGCGTTTGCTGGATGTGTGTGGATCCATTTTGCAGCAGTTTTCGGAGACTTAGACCGCGCCCATTTGTCCCCAGACAACATGGCCAAATGGACCCGCACCCTTATCTCCCATGCCACAGAAAGAGGACAGAAAGCGTGTGCCAATTATGATCCCTCAGAGGAGGCTCATTGAGAAATGGGTTGTAAAAAGATTGTCCCGCACCTGGGAGCAATCTGTTCAAAACAAACCCACGAATAAAAATCCCGAAGAACAGCCGGCAGAAGCAGACATACAAGCAGTGAAAACGCACCAGAACCCCGCATGGGTAAATGAAGGGAGGAACAGCCCCCCACAAAAGCCACAGGAGTGTTACAACTGTGGACAGTTCGGACACTTTGCAAGGGAATGCAATGCCCCACGAAAGCCACAGAGAGCCCAGCAGACGGGCACTCTAAGTAAGAATAAGACAGAGCCCATACATAGTGTGAGCACCCGTTCAGATCAGACGGACCTGAATGGAACGGACTGACGGTGTTCGGGCTCCCCCATTTGGGTCTGCGACACCCTTTGGGATAGGTCCGGCCGACCAGTAGTTGCAGCAAAGATACGGGGGCAGCCCATCGAGTTTCTCTGGGACACGGGAGGGTCCTGCACCACAATCAATTCCTCCACCATGTTTCAAAAGGACACGTGGCCCACTACAGCCACCATCACCCTCAGCAGCTTTACAGGCCACTCACAGCAGGGACACATCACAGCCCCTGTACCCATTCAAATCGGAACCATTAACACAAAACACCCCGTAGTTTTAGTCGATCTACCCCACACAGCAGAACACATTTGAGGCATATATTTTATAAATTCCCACAACCTGTCCTTTGATCCAGTCAACCAATGTGTCTGGAGAATGGCAAAATCCGCAAGAGCCCCCGTAACATTCACAATAGGTGAATACGCCAACAAGATTAGCGCAGTCGGCGAATTTTGGTTTGACCCGACCCCAATTAGCACAGACAAGCAGGTTAGGGCAGTGTTACAGAAGAACAGGGCAGCATTCGCGACCCACAAACACGACTGCGGCCGGATGACTGGTTCCGTTCAAATCACAGGACCTGACCCTAGACCCCAAAAGCAATACGGATTTCCCCAAGAGGCAGAGGGAGAAATCGCAAAAGTTATCGACAGCTTATGAGAGCAGGGCGTACTCAGATCAGTAGCCTCCACTAATAATGCCCCGATTTGGCCAGTGAGAAAGCCTGATGGATCATGGCGACTGACCATCGATTACCGGGAACTCAACAAAGTCACCCCCGCAGCAGCCCCCACGGTAGCCACAAGTCCCGAGACCATGCTCAAACAGGGACTCAACTCACAATTCTTTACGGTTTTGGACGTCAGTAATGGATTCTGGTCCATTCCATTGGCAAAGGCGTGCCAGTACAGATTTGCCTTCACTTTTAAAAATCAGCAGTACACGTGGACATGCCTGCTACAAGGATTCCACAACTCCCCCTCCATTTTCCACCGACAGCTGGCAAATGGTTTAGCCAAATTTTCTCGGCCCGAATGTCTGGTCCAGTATGTGGACGACCTATTACTGCAGAGCTTCTGGCCGAACTCCTGGAACTCCTACAGAAAATTGGATGTAAAGTAACCCCCCAAAAGGCCCAGATTTTGGAAAACAAGGTGATATATTTGGGAACAATTATCACGCATGGTAAACGCAAGATGAGCATAAAAGGATTGACTCGATTGGCAAATCGCCCCTTCCCCAGAACGTTTCAGCCCTCCGGTCTTTTTTAGGACTGGTTGGCTACTGCCGAAACCACATTGACAGTTTTGCCAGCAAGGCAGCACCCCTCTCAGACCTCCTAAAGAAAGGAGCCCCCTGGGAATGGCTTCCGCAGCATACGGATGCTGTGGATGCTTTGAAAAGAGCCCTCATTGCAGCCCCCGCACTACAAGTTCCAGACCCGCTTTCCCCTTACGCTATAGAGGTAGCAAGCACAGGCCGCACCCTTTCGGCCGTGCCCCTCCAGGAACGGCACGACCAGTTAAGGCCCGTGGCTTAGGCCTCCAGAGTCTTAGATGCTGTGGAGCAGGGATTTTCAGCCTGTGAAAGGCACCTGCTCGCAGTTTGTTGGGCAGTACAATATTTTTCTTCCCTAACCGGACTGAACCCCATCACAATCCTCACAGAACACACCCCCACCCAACTTTTACTTGATGGACGACTCAAGGACAGTACAGTCAGTCAAATAAGAGCAGTCAGATGGACCCTTCTTTTGCAGGGACGGGACATTACTGTTAAAAGGACCAAGACCCACACTTTCTTAGCAGATAACCTTCAGTACCCAGGCACCCCCCATGAATGTGAAATTATATCTCCACACCACAACACAGGCCCCTTTATTGCGAAAACCCCCCACAGAAAGATAGGTAGTCCAACCCAGAGCCCCAAGCACACAGACACGTGCGAGCCCATAAGGATATATGTGGATGGATCTTCCACAGTATTAGAAGGGAAGCGCATAACAGGATGCGGCATTTACGTCAAGGATGCGCCCTAGAAGAAATCGCAATCAAACTTCCAGGACACTTAGGCGCGCAGACGGCAGAGCTAGCAGCCGTGGCGTCCATTGTGGAACACCCAGATTCCTTCCCCAGCCCAGCAGACATATACTCGGACAGCCTCTATATCTGCAGCAGCCTTACAGAATTTCTACCCCTGTGGAAAGCAAGAGGATTTGTTTCCGCAGACGGAAAACCCCTCCCTTCAGCCCCATTGCTCCGTCACATTTTAGAAAAAGCCCAGAACAGGACTTATGGGATCATCAAAGTCCGCAGTCACCATCGTTCCTCCCCGCCTGGAAATGTAAAAGCCGACGCACTGGCTAAGGCAGGTTCCAGGCATGGATATTTTTGGACACCCCCCGAAAGCGCACCAGTGAATGCAGTTCAGGTCTCACAGACTAATATCGAGGATTTAGTGCAGGCCCAGAAGCAGGACAGCAATCTCAGGGAGATTTTAAAAGGAAAATTTACGGCACCTTACGATAGGTTTAAAAATGCTCTGACCACACATGACGGTGTGGTGTTAAAAGACACCCTTTATGTGGTTCCTGAACAGGACAGGAATCAGCTCATTTGTTTGTTCTATGACAGTCATAGACATCAGGGAATTGATCCCACTACAGCCCACCTCAGGCAGCTCTGTTGGTGGTCGAGTTTAAAAGAAGATGTAACGCACTA
The DNA here is from genome assembly GCF_047496885.1 of Scyliorhinus torazame. Classification (NCBI taxonomy): domain Eukaryota; kingdom Metazoa; phylum Chordata; class Chondrichthyes; order Carcharhiniformes; family Scyliorhinidae; genus Scyliorhinus; species Scyliorhinus torazame. The sequence goes on from NC_092710.1 coordinate 55,406,498, forward strand.
CATTGAGAATTGCCTTATCTGTGCCCAGAACAATCCGGACAGATACGCAAAGAAAGCTCAACTTAGTCACACCCGACCCGTTAACGGCCCCTGGACTAACCTCCAGATCGATTTTATAGGACCATTGCCCCCTTGCAGGAATGGTTATAAATATGTACTCATTGTGATAGACACGTTTACAAAATGGGTGGAAGCATTCCCATCCAGAACGAACACGGCAAAGACCACAGCCAAGATCTTAACCCACCACATCTTTACGAGATGGGAACTCCCCCGCAGCATTGAATCCGACCAAGGTTCCCATTTTACGGGATGTGTCATGAAGAACATCCTCACGATATTTGGCATTACCCAAAAATTCCACATCGCATATCACCCCCAGTCAAGTGGTATCGTGGAGCGCATGAATCGTCCCTAAAATCCACCCTCAGGAAAATGGTCCAGCAAAACAACAACATTTGGGATTCAGTCCTCTCTTTTGCGCTGATGTTTTTGCGAAATACAGTTTCAACATCCACAGGTTACACCCCACACACTCTCATGGCCGGATGCCCCATGAAAGGCACAGAATTTTTATTGGCATTAGATTTGACCAGCCCCGAAGTGACGGCCCTCACACACGAGAAAGCAGTAGAACAACTGGGAGAGAATGTTAAAACGGCTCAGCTAGCAGCCGCGGTACGATTAGGCACACGAAAGAAACAGAGCAAGGCCTGTTTCGATAAGACAGTGCATGTGACTGAGTTCAGTGTAGGACAGCAAGTCATGCTCTCCATATCCAACCCCAGCACGTTCCTGTCACCTAAATATTCGGGTCCGTACTCCATTGCGGACAAAGTAAGCCCCTCCGTGTACGAAATAAAGTTCCCCAACGGAAAGACTGCGTGGTTCCATATTAACCAGCTTAAGGCATACGGAACACAGTCTAACCACACACACCACGTCATGCTCGACGCAGCAGACCATGCCCCGCCCACAGCCAACGTAACCCTACCCTCCCCCACCACGTCCAGCCAAGCCACGGACTCAACCCCGACTTCACCCCCGAACTATACACTCCACCCCGGAATGCCCACAGACTGCAGCAGCAGAGACAGCGACTGTGACTCAGACGACAGCCACAGCACGCCTCCCTACTATCCCCAGGCAACAGGACCCACAACCAGCAAATCTGAGCACGATTCGAGTGATCCCTTCATGATCACTTTCCTAAACAAACCCCACCACCGACCACCGACCTACAATGACGACCCCGACTCCATTCCAACAGAATTGGACACATCCTTTTGTCACCGGGATAATTCACTTGGCCGGAATGACGAGATGGATCCCAAATCACACCATGCAGCCCTATCAGCCCTGATACATTCGCGAGTTTGGCATCCGGGAGAAGATGACGAATTTGAGTCTGCCTCCCAAAACGAGAATCCCTTTGTTGTAAAAAGGAACCGCTTGGGAGAAAACGGTGTCCTGTCTGATGGAACCTGCAGCATGTTTAATGTTGTTTGTCGTGGTATTGTTAGATGTTGTTTTTAAGATCGGAAAAAAAAATTTCACAGCCTCACGCCACCACCCTTCCGACGCTCACTGGCAGTCAGAGAAACTAGTTTGTCCTGGACGCTAGTTCAGAGGAACTAGTTTGTCCACAGAGACTTGTCCACAGAGGGCAATTATGATGCCATTAGACGTGACTTGGGGGGGATAGGTTGGAGAAGTAGACTGCAAGTGTTGGGCACACTGGATAAGTGGAGCTTGTTCAAGGATCAGCTACTGCGTGTTCTTTATAAGTACGTACCGGTCAGGCAGGGAGGAAGGCTTAGAGCGAGGGAACCGTGGTTTACCAAAGAAGTGGAATCTCTTGTTAAGAGGAAGAAGGAGGCCTATGTGAAGATGAGGTGTGAAGTTTCAGTTGGGGCGATGGATAGTTACAAGGTAGCGAGGAAGGATCTAAAGAGAGAGCTAAGACGAGCAAGGAGGGGACATGAGAAGTATTTGGCAGGTAGGATCAAGGAAAACCCAAAAGCTTTCTATAGGTATGTCAGGAATAAGCGAATGACTAGGGTAAGAGTAGTACCAGTCAAGGACAGGGATGGGAAGTTGTGTGTGGAGTCTGAAGAGATAGGCGAGATACTAAATGAATATTTTTCGTCAGTATTCACTCAGGAAAAAGATAATGTTGTGGAGGAAAATGCTGAGACCCAGGCTATTAGAATAGATGGCATCGAGGTACGTAGGGAAGAGGTGTTGGCAATTCTGGACAGGCTGAAAATAGATAAGTCCCCGGGACCTGATGGGATTTATCCTAGGATTCTCTGGGAGGCCAGGGAAGAGATTGCTGGGCCTTTGGCTTTGATTTTTATGTCATCATTGGCTACAGGAATAGTGCCAGAGGACTGGAGGATAGCAAATGTGGTCCCTTTGTTCAAAAATGGGAGCAGAGACAACCCCGGCAACTATAGACCGGTGAGCCTCACGTCTGTAGTGGGTAAAGTCTTGGAGGGGATTATAAGAGACAAGATTTATAATCATCGAGATAGGAATAATATGATTAGGGATAGTCAGCATGGCTTTGTAAAGGGTAGGTCATGCCTCACAAACCTTATCGAGTTCTTTGAGAAGGTGACTGAACAGGTAGACGAGGGTAGAGCAGTTGATGTGGTGTATATGGATTTCAGTAAAGCGTTTGATAAGGTTCCCCACGGTAGGCTATTGCAGAAAATACGGAGGCTGGGGATTGAGGGTGATTTAGAGATGTGGATCAGAAATTGGCTAGCTGAAAGAAGACAGAGGGTGGTGGTTGATGGGAAATGTTCAGAATGGAGTTCAGTTACAAGTGGCGTACCACAAGGATCTGTTCTGGGGCCGTTGCTGTTTGTCATTTTTATCAATGACCTAGAGGAAGGCGCAGAAGGGTGGGTGAGTAAATTTGCAGACAACACTAAAGTCGGTGGTGTTGTCGACAGTGTGGAAGGATGTAGCAGGTTACAGAGGGACATAGATAAGCTGCAGAGCTGGGCTGAGAGGTGGCAAATGGAGTTTAATGTAGAGAAGTGTGAGGTGATTCACTTTGGAAGGAATAACAGGAATGCGGAATATTTGGCTAATGGTAAAGTTCTTGGAAGTGTGGATGAGCAGAGGGATCTCCCGCGGATGGAAATGGCTGGCACGAGGGGGCATAGCTTTAAACTGAGGGGTAATAGATATAGGACAGAGGTCAGAGGTAGGTTCTTTACGCAAAGAGTGGTGAGGCCGTGGAATGCCCTACCTGCAACAGTAGTGAACTCGCCAACATTGAGGGCATTTAAAAGTTTATTGGATAAGCATATGGATGATAATGGCAGAGTGTAAGTTAGATGGCTTTTGTTTTGGTGCAACATCGTGGGCCGTAGGGCCTGTACTGCGCTGTATCGTTCTATGTTCTATGTTCTATGTACTTGTTAATGTCCCAGACGCCAGGTCAGAGGAACTCGTCTGTCGACAGAAAAACAGACCCCCGATCGTAACTGCCCTTCTAGTTTAAAGGTAGAACCAATACGGCAACCATCCACGATGACTACATTTTTGCTCGTTCTTGTCGGTTGCTCAGGCAGTGGAGAAACGGCATTGGGACCCGCCCTGCCTGGGAACACCCTCCCCCCCTCTGGTCAGCTACGCTCGGGTAGAGCACACACGGCATTGGTCGCCGTCCTACCCAGGGATTCCATCCAAATCTTACCCGTCGCGGCCCATACGCACCTCATTTCGGCAATTTTGGTTCAAAAAGTTTTTTGTTTCAGGCGACCCTTAGGTTGCCATCCCTCTGCTATTTACATCCTCACACATTTGGATGGTAAATCGCACAGCCTGCGAGACAGCTCGCACTGTGTCAGTATTTGTAAGTGTGTCTTGTCCGGAATATTCGGGTTTTTTTTAAATGACGGAGTCACACATGGTGACAAATTGTAAAGGGAGAATTGGCACTGAAGGACAGACATACTAACAGACGAGATATTAAACCAAGATAGTAACAGACACTATGCTCGATCCCACAGAACCCCAGAAGCTCCAGGAAAAGAGACGAAATGAAGAGAAGAGAAGAGAAAGAAAAGGAACCATGAGGACATCCTCTGTGTTGCTCATCACTCTAATGAAGATTTGGTTGCTCGCGAACGCGAACCCCCTGACCCCAACACCCCCAGCCGTTAATGATTCACTTCCCCATAGCACCCAGGGCCCAGTCACAAGCGACACCACACCATCTTGGTGTGACAGGTTTATAACCTGGTACTCCCTGTCCTACTTAATAGAATCCCTACTAGTATTGGCGATACTCTGCTGCATCGTGCAGACTATCCGCCTGAGGAAATGGAGAAGGAGAGCCGACCGCGCTCGCACCCCGGTATATAGGATCAGATCCCCTATTTTCGGTTATGACCAGACCCCGACCCCCGCGATCTATAATAAAGAGCATTCGTTTGCTTTCTTTTTGTGAATAAAGAAATGTGTTTCATGAGTGACTGTACAATCCTCAGCTTGACTGCCAAGCCAGGAAAAATGTGAATAATGCTGCTATGATTTTGTTTGTATCATTAAGGAAGTTAGTATGATTGAATGTTTGAGTGAGTGTAGTTTAGTGAGGACAGTTAGACTACCGTTTTTTAAAATTTTGTAATGCATGTCCCTGTTTTGACATAGCGCCACTTAGAATGTTAGTTAAACTTTTTCTTGCATAGTTATGGTCAGTGTAGAGGCCATAGAAGAGTGCTCGCTGGGTCAGGGAATGAAGACAACGCAGTTATGTGATCCTTCACGCTTCGCGTTAGGATCACAAGGAGGGTGTGTAGCCCCCTGAGTTGGCCACCTCCCGACTTAAAATGGAGAACCGCAAAGGCTGAAGGGAAATTCAGCCAATGCAGACAAAAACTAGCAGGTGCAAGTTTACTGTGCATTAGACTCTGCAGAAATCCAGACAGCATCAATAAAAGCAGCCATCTGCATAGTAATGTAGCAGCCATCGACATAGTAATGAGCGATCCCCGGGAACAATCAAACATTTTGAGGTAAACAAAGCCAAGACACACTCCTCGGCACCAGCCGGAGCCAACACAAAAGAGGTTAATGGACACCTAAAGACCGCCCAACGATCAGGGAACCGCTCCAGCATTGGAGAAATCGAACCAAGCGATTGGAACGAAGCCCAATCACTTGAAACCAGGTACGGGGTCCGCCCCGAAGGGCGGGAAGCCCCTGGGGACTATAAAGCAAAGCCCCCAAGTTCAAATCGTTCTTCTTGACAGGGTCACTCAGCAACGCGAAGCAACCCCTGAGACTGAACTGTCCGGCGGCCTTCAAGAAAGTAACTCTCAAGTCAACGCTCGCTACGAGATAGGCGCTCCTAGCCACCAGTCCATACCAGCTTTGAATCCCGCAGACTCAGCACCCGAACGAAAGGCCATTTGTTCCCCTGACCTGGTGGGCCAGTCCGAAGCTAAGTCTAGGCCTGTTAGTTATAGAAATAGCCTAGAAAGTAGAGTTTATGCATGAGTAGCGAGGTACTGTGTATCATAAATGTGCTTTGATTTGAATCTTACTAATTGCTGTGTTGAGTTATTGATCATTACTTGAACTTGAACCTCGTGGCGGTATCATAAAGATATCTGGCGACTCTAGAGCAAAGGTTATAAAACAGAGCCAATTGAACCAACCAAAAGTTAGCAACATAGCTATTGGATATTTGAAAATATAACGCGCAATGCACCTGATTTGGCGAAATGTATCCAAGAATACTGAGTAAAAATTCCTCAGCCATGTTCTACAATTTCCTAATCCTAGACTGCTGGGCAATCCAGGCCACGGGAGATTGGTAAATATGATGTTGTATAAGAAGTGCGCTAAACTGGTCATAAAGTGCCTGGGTAGTGATGGGGGTGTTGAGGTGTGTCCAGATGTGCGGGAGCCTGTGCGTGTTGAAGGAACACATTGCTGAACATTGTATTGTATGATCCAGTCCCATTGAGTCTGAGGGATCTTCAGCGACCCTCAATGTAAACCTCCACAAGCTCCTTTCCTTTTGCGATTTCTTGCGAAATTTTCAGAGAACAATTCGACCAGCAAAACATCAACTGGCAATGTTAAAATGACCAAACAAAAATGATCACCAGAACTCAAACGTTGAATATGACAATCATTAATTGTTAATGATATATAATTCTGGGTGGGACCACCATCAGGGCTGGTGGAGCTCAGTGGGCTAGACAGCTGGCTTGTAATGCAGAACAAGGCTAGCAGCGTGGGTTCAATTCCCGTGTCAGCTTATTCGAACCGGCGCCGGAATGTGGCGACGAGGAGCTTTTCACAGTAACTTCATTGAAGCATACTTGTGACAATTAAAGATTATTATTATTATGATATTGACAACACACAATCAATTGGCAGATATGTATCCAAATGAATAGGAGAGTTTGTATAATTAGATCACTACATCAAGATTATTCGCCAGCAGTTGAATCAATCGCAAATCAATTACAACAGTGTAGAAGGAGGCCATTCAGCCCATCGAGTCTGCACCGACCCTTACCTAGGCCCACAACCCGCCCTTTCCCCATAATCCAATAACCCCATCTATTCCCATTCCAAATAAACGCAGAGAGAATTAATAGCAACTTCCCAATAACCTCTCCTCCTAGGACAGTCCGGCAATCTCACTATCAGCCAATTGACCCTCCGCTGCACTCCCTCTCTGGCAACTATATCCTTTCTATGTCAGGGAGACCAAAAACTGTACACAGCACTCCAGGTGTGGTCTCACCAAGGCCCAGTGTAACTGCAGTAAGACATCTCCACTTCTGAACTCAAATCCCTCTTGCAATGAAGGCCAACATGTCATTGGTCTTCTTAACTGCTTGCTGCACCCCCTTCTCCACTTTCAGTGACTGGTGTACAAGCTCCCTTTGTACATCCACATTGCCCAACATATCACCATTTAAATTTGACTCTTTCCTTCAGTTTTTGTTTGACACTAACTTGGACAACTGTCCGAATTGTCTCAGTGTTGTGCTCACATAAAATGGCCACCATTAAGTAACTTAAAATGGCTGACTGCTGATCGTGGATTTGTTTAGACAGATTCCCAGAGAGAGAGAGAGAGAGAAGATGGGGAGAATAACTGAATACATTAATTCAAGATTCAGAATCTCCATCAAACACTGTTAGCAAAAGTACATCATGGGGTTAGAATCAGATTACACATCCCTCTACACTGTCCCCATCAAACAATCCCAGGGCTGCTACAGTACGATGATGTATACAGAGTAAAGCTCCCTCTACACTCTCCCCCATCAAACACTCCCAGGACAGGTACAGCAAGGGGTGAGATACAGAGTAAAGCTCCCTCTACACTGTCCCCATGAAACACTCCCAGTACAGGTACAACACAGGGTTAGATACAGAGTAAAGCTCCCTCCACACTGTCCCCATGAAACACTCCCAGGACAGGTACAGCACGGGGTGAGATACAGAGTAAAGCTCCCTCTACACTGTCCCCATCAAACACTCCCAGGACAGGTACAACACGGGGTTAGATACTGGGTAAGGTTTCCTCTACACTGTCTCCATGATCACTCCCAAGACATGGCAGAGGCAGTACAACGTGGAAATCACCATCCCTGTGTATAGTCTGAACAGTACTGTTGGAATGTAATACATTCCAATCAGAGCTCACAGAATCATAGAATATACATTGCAGGAGTAGGCCATTTGGACCATCGAGTCTGCACTGGCCCTCGGAGAGAGCACCCTACCCAAGCCCACGCCTCCACCCTCTCCAAATAACCCCAGTAACACCACCTAACCTTTGGGCCACTAAGGGGCAATTTAGCACGGCCAACATCTCCTCTCATCCTTCTCGGCTCTAGTGAATACAGGCACAATCATAGAATCCCTACAATGCAGAAGGAGGCCATTCTGCCCATCGAATCTACACCAACCCTCTGACACAGCACTCTATGTAAGCTCAGTCACCCGCTCTATCCCAATAACTCCTTAACCTAATCTAAACAATCTTTCTTGGACACTAAGGGGTAATTTAGCAGGACCATTCCACCTGGCCTGCACATCTTTGGACTGTGGAAGGAAACCGGAGCACCCGGAGGAAACCCACGCACACACGGGGAGAAACTGCCAACTCCACATAATCAGTCACACAAGGCCGGAATTTAACCCGGGTCACTGTGAGGCAGCAGTGCTAACCACTGTGCCACAGTCAAACCAATCTCTCCTTGTAGGACAGTCCGGTAACCTCCCTATCAGCCGATTGACCCTCCGCTGCACTCCCTCTCTGGCAACTCTCTCCTTTCTTAGTTAGGGCGACCGAAACTGTACGCAATACTCCAGGTGTGCTCTCACCAAGGCCTTGTGTAACTGCAGTAAGACATCTCCACTTCTGAACTCGAATCCCTCTTTCAATGAAAGCCAACATATCATTGGCCTTCTTAACTGCTTGCTGCACCCCCCTCTCCACTTTCAGTGACTGGTGTACAAGGACAGCCAGCTCCCTTTCTACATCCACATTCCCCAACAAATCACTGTTTAAATCAGACACTTTCCATCAGTATTTTGTTATACCAACGTGTACAAATGTCAGAAATGACTGTGCTGTGCTCACCTAAAATGGCCACCATTAAGTAACTTAAAATGGCTGACTGCTGATCGTGGATTTTGTTTTGACAATATTCCCAGACAGACAGAAAGAGAAGCAGAAACAGAGAGATTCATCAAATTCATAGAATTTACAGTGCAGAAGGAGGCCATTCGGCCCATCGAGTCTGCACCTTCTCTTGGAAAGAGCACCCTACCCAAGGTCAACACCTCCACCCTGTCCCCATAACCCAGTAATCCGACCCAACACTAAGGGCAATTTTGGACATTATGGGCAATTTATCATGACCAATCCACCGAACCTGCACATCTTTGGACTGTGGGAGGAAACCGGAGCACCCGGAGGAAACCTACGCAGTTCGGGGAGAATGTGCAGACTCCGCACAGACCCAAGCCGGAATCGAACCTGGGACCCTGTAGCTGTGAAGCAATTGTGCTATCCACAATGCTACCGTGCTGCCCTTACCATCCCACTTTTCCGGGTAATCTTAAATAGATAAACATAGAAATAATTAGCAATAACAGACCACAAGGAATAGGAGCAGGCCTGAACCATTCAGCCCTTCGAGCTCACTCCACCAGTCAATATGATCATGGAGATTCTTCCATTTCAACCCCGTGTTCCTGCCCTATCCCCGTGCCTCTTGCTGACCCATCAATCGCAGTCTAGAGCCGGTTCAATGACGGAGTCTCCACATCCCTCTGGGATAGAGAATTCCCAGGATTCACCACCATCTGAGTGACAAAATTCCTCCTCATCTCAGTCCGGCATATCGTTGGTTAATACATACAATAAATGATATCTGGGAATGAATTATAGACTGCAATCTAATCGAGGGGTTCAGGATAGATTATATACAGAATAACAGATACCCGGGAGTGAGTTACAGACTGCAATCTAATCGAGGGGTTCAGGATGGTTTATATATAGAATAACAGATACCCGGGAGTGAGTTACAGACTGCAATCTAATGGAGGGCTTCGGGATAGATTATATACAGAATAACAGATACCCGGGAGTGAGTTACAGACTGGAATCTAATCGAGGGGTTCAGGATGGTTTATATATAGAATAACAGATACCCGGGAGTGAGTTACAGACTGGAATCTAATCGAGGGGTTCAGGATAGTTTATATATGGAATAACAGATACCCGGGAGTGAGTTACAGACTGCAATCTAATCGAGGGGTTCAGGATAGTTTATATATAGAATAACAGATACCCGGGAGTGAGTTACAGACTGGAATCTAATCGAGGGGTTCAGGGTGGTTTATATATAGAATAACAGATACTCGGGAGTGAGTTACAGACTGGACTCTAATCGAGGGGTTCAGGATAGTTTATATATGGAATAACAGATACTCGGGAGTGAGTTACAGACTGGAATCTAATCGAGGGGTTCAGGATAGTTTATATACAGAATAACAGATACCCAGGAGTGAGTTACAGACTGGAATTTACACTGTCCCCATCAAACACTCCCAGGACAGGTACAGCACAGTGTTAGATACAGAGTAAAGCTCTCTCTACACTGTCCGCATCAAACACTCCCAGGAGAGGTACCGCACGGGGTTAGATACAGAGTAAAGCTCCCTCTACACTGTCCGCATCAAACACTCCCAGGACAGGTACCGCACGGGGTTAGATACAGAGTAAAGCTCCCTCTACATTGCCTCAACAAACACTCCCAGGGCAGGTACAGCATGGGGTTAGATACAGAGTAAAGCTCCCTCTACACTGTCCCCATCAAACACTCCCAGGACATGTACAGCACGGGGTTAGATACAGAGTAAAGCTCCCTCTACACTGTCCCCATCAAACACTCCCAGGACATGTACAGCACGGGGTTAGATACAGAGTAAAGCTCCCTCTACACTGTCCCCATCAAACACTCCCAGGACAGGTACAGCACGGGGTTAGATACAGAGTAAAGCTCCCTCTACACTGTCCACTTCAAACACTCCCAGGACAGGTACAGCACGGGGTTAGATACAGAGTACAGCTCCCTCTACACTGTCCCCATCAAACACTCCCAGGACAGGTACAGCATTGGGTTAGATACAGAGTAAAGCTCCGTCTACACTGTCGACATCAAACACTCCCAGGACAGGTACTGCACAGGTTTAGATACAGAGAAAAGCTCCCTCGACACTGTCCCCATCAAACACTCCCAGGACAGGTACTGCACGGGGTAGATACAGAGTAAAGCTCCCTCTACACTGTCCCCATCAAACAATCCCAGGACAGGTACAACACAGGGTGAGATAGAGAGTAAAGCTCCCTCTACACTGTCCCCATCAAACACTCCCAGGACAGGTACAGCACAGTGTTAGATACAGAGTAAAGCTCCATCTACACTGTCCCCATCAAACACTCCCAGGAGTGGTACCGCACGGGGTTAGATACAGAGTAAAGCTCCCCGACACTGTCCCCATCAAACACTCCCAGGACATGTACAGCACGGGGTTAGATACAGAGTAAAGCTCCCTCTACACTGTCCCCATCAAACACTCCCAGGACATGTACAGCACGGGGTTAGATACAGAGTAAAGCACCCTCTACACTGTCCCCATCAAACACTCCCAGGACAGGTACAGCACGGGGTTAGATACAGAGTAAAGCTCCCTCTACACTGTCCACTTCAAACACTCCCAGGACAGGTACTGCACGGGGTTAGATACAGAGTAAAGCTCCCTCTACACTGTCCTCCATCAAACACTCCCAGGACAGGTACAGCACGGGGTTAGATACAGAGTAAAGCTCCCTCGACACTGTCCCCATCAAACACTCCCAGGACAGGTACAGCACGGGGTTAGATACAGAGTAAAGCTCCCTCTACACTGTCCCCATCAAACACTCCCAGGACAGTTACAGCACTGGGTCAGATACAGAGTAAAGCTCCCTCTACACTGTCCACATCAAACACTCCCAGGACAGGTACAGCACGGGGTTAGATACAGAGTAAAGCTCCCACTACACTGCCCCATCAAACACTCCCAGGACAGGTACAGCACGGGGTTAGATACAGAGTAAAGCTCCATCTACACTGTCCCCATCAAACACTTCCAGGACAGGTACAGCACGAGGTTAGATACAGAGTAAAGCTCCCTCTACACTGCCCCATCAAACACTCCCAGGACAGGTACAGCACGAGGTTAGATACAGAGTAAAGCTCCCTCTACACTGTCCCCATCAAACACTCCCAGGACAGGTACCGCACGGGGTTAGATACAGAGTAAAGCTCCCTCTACACTGCCCCATCAAACACTCCCAGGACAGATACCGCATGGTGTTAGATACAGAGTAAAGCTCCCTCTACACTGTCCCCATCAAACACTCCCAGGACAGGTACCGCACGGGGTTAGATACAGAGTAAAGCTCCCTCTACACTGTCCACTTCAAACACTCCCAGGACAGGTACAGCACGGGGTTAGATACAGAGTACAGCTCCCTCTACACTGTCCCCATCAAACACTCCCAGGACAGGTACAGCATTGGGTTAGATACAGAGTAAAGCTCCTTCTACACTGTCGACATCAAACACTCCCAGGACAGGTACTGCATGGGTTTAGATACAGAGAAAAGCTCCCTCGACACTGTCCCCATCAAACACTCCCAGGACAGGTACTGCACGGGGTAGATACAGAGTAAAGCTCCCTCTACACTGTCCCCATCAAACACTCCCAGGACAGGTACAACACAGGGTGAGATAGAGAGTAAAGCTCCCTCTACACTGTCCCCATCAAACACTCCCAGGACAGGTACAGCACAGTGTTAGATACAGAGTAAAGCTCCATCTACACTGTCCCCATCAAACACTCCCAGGAGTGGTACCGCACGGGGTTAGATACAGAGTAAAGCTCCCCCGACACTGTCCCCATCAAACACTCCCAGGACATGTACAGCACGGGGTTAGATACAGAGTAAAGCTCCCTCTACACTGTCCCCATCAAACACTCCCAGGACATGTACAGCAAGGGGTTAGATACAGAGTAAAGCACCCTCTACACTGTCCCCATCAAACACTCCCAGGACAGGTACAGCACGGGGTTAGATACAGAGTAAAGCTCCCTCTACACTGTCCACTTCAAACACTCCCAGGACAGGTACTGCACGGGGTTAGATACAGAGTAAAGCTCCATCTACACTGTCCTCCATCAAACACTCCCAGGACAGGTACAGCACGGGGTTAGATACAGAGTAAAGCTCCCTCGACACTGTCCCCATCAAACACTCCCAGGACAGGTACAGCACGGGGTTAGATACAGAGTAAAGCTCCATCTACACTGTCCCCATCAAACACTCCCAGGAGTGGTACCGCACGGGGTTAGATACAGAGTAAAGCTCCCCGACACTGTCCCCATCAAACACTCCCAGGACATGTACAGCACGGGGTTAGATACAGAGTAAAGCTCCCTCTACACTGTCCCCATCAAACACTCCCAGGACATGTACAGCACGGGGTTAGATACAGAGTAAAGCACCCTCTACACTGTCCCCATCAAACACTCCCAGGACAGGTACAGCACGGGGTTAGATACAGAGTAAAGCTCCCTCTACACTGTCCACTTCAAACACTCCCAGGACAGGTACTGCACGGGGTTAGATACAGAGTAAAGCTCCCTCTACACTGTCCTCCATCAAACACTCCCAGGACAGGTACAGCACGGGGTTAGATACAGAGTAAAGCTCCCTCGACACTGTCCCCATCAAACACTCCCAGGACAGGTACAGCACGGGGTTAGATACAGAGTAAAGCTCCCTCTACACTGTCCCCATCAAACACTCCCAGGACAGTTACAGCACTGGGTCAGATACAGAGTAAAGCTCCCTCTACACTGTCCACATCAAACACTCCCAGGACAGGTACAGCACGGGGTTAGATACAGAGTAAAGCTCCCACTACACTGCCCCATCAAACACTCCCAGGACAGGTACAGCACGGGGTTAGATACAGAGTAAAGCTCCATCTACACTGTCCCCATCAAACACTTCCAGGACAGGTACAGCACGAGGTTAGATACAGAGTAAAGCTCCCTCTACACTGCCCCATCAAACACTCCCAGGACAGGTACAGCACGAGGTTAGATACAGAGTAAAGCTCCCTCTACACTGTCCCCATCAAACACTCCCAGGACAGGTACCGCACGGGGTTAGATACAGAGTAAAGCTCCCTCTACACTGCCCCATCAAACACTCCCAGGACAGATACCGCATGGTGTTAGATACAGAGTAAAGCTCCCTCTACACTGTCCCCATCAAACACTCCCAGGACAGGTACCGCACGGGGTTAGATACAGAGTAAAGCTCCCTCTACACTGTCCACTTCAAACACTCCCAGGACAGGTACAGCACGGGGTTAGATACAGAGTACAGCTCCCTCTACACTGTCCCCATCAAACACTCCCAGGACAGGTACAGCATTGGGTTAGATACAGAGTAAAGCTCCTTCTACACTGTCGACATCAAACACTCCCAGGACAGGTACTGCATGGGTTTAGATACAGAGAAAAGCTCCCTCGACACTGTCCCCATCAAACACTCCCAGGACAGGTACTGCACGGGGTAGATACAGAGTAAAGCTCCCTCTACACTGTCCCCATCAAACACTCCCAGGACAGGTACAACACAGGGTGAGATAGAGAGTAAAGCTCCCTCTACACTGTCCCCATCAAACACTCCCAGGACAGGTACAGCACAGTGTTAGATACAGAGTAAAGCTCCATCTACACTGTCCCCATCAAACACTCCCAGGAGTGGTACCGCACGGGGTTAGATACAGAGTAAAGCTCCCCCGACACTGTCCCCATCAAACACTCCCAGGACATGTACAGCACGGGGTTAGATACAGAGTAAAGCTCCCTCTACACTGTCCCCATCAAACACTCCCAGGACATGTACAGCAAGGGGTTAGATACAGAGTAAAGCACCCTCTACACTGTCCCCATCAAACACTCCCAGGACAGGTACAGCACGGGGTTAGATACAGAGTAAAGCTCCCTCTACACTGTCCACTTCAAACACTCCCAGGACAGGTACTGCACGGGGTTAGATACAGAGTAAAGCTCCATCTACACTGTCCTCCATCAAACACTCCCAGGACAGGTACAGCACGGGGTTAGATACAGAGTAAAGCTCCCTCGACACTGTCCCCATCAAACACTCCCAGGACAGGTACAGCACGGGGTTAGATACAGAGTAAAGCTCCCTCTACACTGTCCCCATCAAACACTCCCAGGACAGTTACAGCACTGGGTCAGATACAGAGTAAAGCTCCCTCTACACTGTCCACATCAAACACTCCCAGGACAGGTACAGCACGGGGTTAGATACAGAGTAAAGCTCCCACTACACTGCCCCATCAAACACTCCCAGGACAGGTACAGCACGGGGTTAGATACAGAGTAAAGCTCCATCTACACTGTCCCCATCAAACACTTCCAGGACAGGTACAGCACGAGGTTAGATACAGAGTAAAGCTCCCTCTACACTGCCCCATAAAACACTCCCAGGACAGGTACAGCACTGGGTTAGATACAGAGTAAAGCTCCCTCTACACTGTCCCCATCAAACACTCCCAGGACAGGCACCGCACGGGGTTAGATACAGAGTAAAGCTCCCTCTACACTGCCCCATCAAACACTCCCAGGACAGATACCGCATGGTGTTAGATACAGAGTAAAGCTCCCTCTACACTGTCCCCATCAAACACTCCCAGGACAGGTACCGCACGGGGTTAGATACAGAGTAAAGCTCCCTCTACACTGTCCACTACAAACACTCCCAGGACAGGTACAGCACGGGGTTAGATACAGAGTACAGCTCCCTCTACACTGTCCCCATCAAACACTCCCAGGACAGGTACAGCATTGGGTTAGATACAGAGTAAAGCTCCGTCTACACTGTCCCCATCAAACACTCCCAGGACAGGTACTGCACGGGTTTAGATACAGAGAAAAGCTCCCTCGACACTGTCCCCATCAAACACTCCCAGGACAGGTACTGCACGGGGTAGATACAGAGTAAAGCTCCCTCTACACTGTCCCCATCAAACACTCCCAGGACAGGTACAACACAGGGTGAGATAGAGAGTAAAGCTCCCTCTACACTGTCCCCATCAAACACTCCCAGGACAGGTACAGCACAGTGTTAGATACAGAGTAAAGCTCCATCTACACTGTCCCCATCAAACACTCCCAGGAGTGGTACCGCACGGGGTTAGATACAGAGTAAAGCTCCCCCGACACTGTCCCCATCAAACACTCCCAGGACATGTACAGCACGGGGTTAGATACAGAGTAAAGCTCCCTCTACACTGTCCCCATCAAACACTCCCAGGACATGTACAGCACGGGGTTAGATACAGAGTAAAGCACCCTCTACACTGTCCCCATCAAACACTCCCAGGACAGGTACAGCACGGGGTTAGATACAGAGTAAAGCTCCCTCTACACTGTCCACTTCAAACACTCCCAGGACAGGTACTGCACGGGGCTAGATACAGAGTAAAGCTCCCTCTACACTGTCCTCCATCAAACACTCCCAGGACAGGTACAGCACGGGGTTAGATACAGAGTAAAGCTCCCTCGACACTGTCCCCATCAAACACTCCCAGGACAGGTACAGCACGGGGTTAGATACAGAGTAAAGCTCCCTCTACACTGTCCCCATCAAACACTCCCAGGACAGTTACAGCACTGGGTCAGATACAGAGTAAAGCTCCCTCTACACTGTCCACATCAAACACTCCCAGGACAGGTACAGCACGGGGTTAGATACAGAGTAAAGCTCCCACTACACTGCCCCATCAAACACTCCCAGGACAGGTACAGCACGGGGTTAGATACAGAGTAAAGCTCCATCTACACTGTCCCCATCAAACACTTCCAGGACAGGTACAGCACGAGGTTAGATACAGAGTAAAGCTCCCTCTACACTGCCCCATCAAACACTCCCAGGACAGGTACAGCACTGGGTTAGATACAGAGTAAAGCTCCCTCTACACTGTCCCCATCAAACACTCCCAGGACAGGTACCGCACGGGGTTAGATACAGAGTAAAGCTCCCTCTACACTGCCCCATCAAACACTCCCAGGACAGATACCGCATGGTGTTAGATACAGAGTAAAGCTCCCTCTACACTGTCCCCATCAAACACTCCCAGGACAGGTACCGCACGGGGTTAGATACAGAGTAAAGCTCCCTCTACACTGTCCCCATCAAACACTCCCAGGACAGGTACAGCGCGGGGTTAGATACAGAGTAAAGCTCCCTCTACACTGTCCCCATCAAACACTCCCAGGACAGGTACAGCACGGGGTTAGATACAGAGTAAAGCTCCATCTACACTTTCTCCATCAACACTCCCAGGACAGGTACACAGGAACAGTAATGGGCCATTCAGCCGATCGAGCCTGCCTTAGCGACTAGACCACCTTGATCAATAACCTATTTTAATAATCCGATACAAAGCCCTTGATCAATTTATTTCCTGGCAGCATCAGTAGCTGTAAATGCTGCTCTACGCTATGTCTGAAATATTGCTGCATTAGAGAATGTCATTGTGAATATTACCTTGTAATATATAACCGTTCTCATCCATATCTCTATTTAAACACATTAGCTCCTATCCCAGTGATCACTGCAGTTAACCCAGTCACTGTTTATACTATAAGCTCTTGTCCCAGTTAATACTACATTACACCATACTGCCGTGGACACTACAATTAACCCTTTTGGAGTGCTGACTACAATGTACCCAGGGTAAGAGCCTGTGGGACTACCATGTATAATAATCTTTATTGTCACAAGTAGGCTTACATTAACACTGCAATGAGGTTACTGTGAAAATCCCCAAGTCGCCACATTCTGCCGCCTGTTCGGGTACACAGAGGGAGAATTCAGAATGTCCAAATTACCCAACAGCACATCTTTCAGACTTGTTGGAGGAAACCGGAGCTCCCGGAGGAAACCCACGCAGACACAGTGAGAACGTGCCGGGAATCGAACCCGGGACCCTGGACCTGTGAAGCCACAGTGCTACCCACTGTGCTATCGTGTCGCGTAATGAGTCACACACACAACCTCCCCCCCCCACCCCAGCCGCACAAACATGTGTACAGACAAACACAAACTCACACACAGACACAAACTTAGACAGGCTGCGTCAATATATCTTTCAAATGGAGCGAGATCCATTCTCCACCTTTAACTTGGAGAGGTGTATCTGGCCTGTGTGTGACCCAAGTTACACACTGACTCTGAATATCCTCACAACAGCTTGCGGACAGACTTTTCTAAAGCACTTTTCATAACCTTTGGGTATCACAAACTGCCAAAGTGATACACTTTGAAATCTAGTCAGTGGTTATTTAGGAAATGGACCAGCTAATTTCAGGGAGAGAGAGACACAGAAACAGGATGAGATTGTGCTGTGCATGTTTCACAGCTGACACTGAGACACACACGAGACGTACAATATCAATTATTATTCTGAAGCATGTGATTAAATCACCCCTCAAACTAAATTCCAGTGTTTCAGAGTAAAGCTTCATCTACTCTGTCCATCAAACACTCACAACCCAAATACTGTCTGGGCTTAAATACAGAGTCAAAATCCCTCTGTCCTGTCCAAGGAATTTTTCATTGCAGATAGTTATTTTTATTTTTTGGAAAAACAGAACTCAAATTGCACCGAATCCCAGGGTGGACTCATGTTTATTTCAGCCCTTCACATTTAAACATGAAGTTTAAGCTCTGATTACAGATGTCTGCTTGTCTCTGTTTGTATATTCTCTTTTACTGTTGTTTTGTCACTTGTATGAAGTATTTGAATAACAGCCTTGGTTAAGCAATCCTTTCTCTCAGCACATGGAAGTTGTGAATCTTCAAGGCTGTCAGTCTGATGAAGATAACAAAAAACGACATGCTTTGATCATCAATCAATTCCCCAACCCTAAATAGATCTCACACATTTCCATAATGCAGGATTATCTCCATCAAAACTTCTAATCAATTCCCAATACTCTTGTAAACATTTGTCTGTATAACCTAAATTCCACTGACAGATTCCGAAAGCTGCACAGAAAAATGACTGGTTATTTTAAACTTTGAAACAAAACTATTTGAACTTGTGCTTCAATCCTATTATACAGAAATGTTGTCCCTGTGGGCTGACAGTTTCTCAGTAAGACTGAAACATTGAGGTACGCCTCGCACTGCACTGGACAACATTTGTGGCACTTCCAAAATTCTACGACACATTGCTGTCTGTATTGTGTGAATCCAGCTGTGAAATATCTGTACAGTTTAAACTTCCACTGTTTCTGTCTTCTCATCATTTTTTAAAAAAATATATATATTTTATTGAAATTTTTCAAACAAAAATGTTCCGTTTTTGCAGCTTAATAAAGGAATATACATTAAACGTTATTTAAATAATATATTAAACTAACAACAAATGAAAAAAGGAAAAACAAAAAGCAAATATCAACAACTGGCAAAAAACAAAAACACGGAATAATACTCCCCCCCCCCCTCCCCCCTGGGTTGCTGCTGCTGTCCTTTCTGTTTTTTTCCCATTAGCGTTCCACGAGATAGTCAAGGAACGGTTGCCACCGCCTGGTGAACCCCTGAGCCGATCCTCTTAACGCATATTTTATTCGTTCCAGTCTTATGAACCCTGCCATGTCGTTTATCCAGGCCTGCACGCCCGGGGGCTTCGCTTCCTTCCACATAAGTAGAATCCTTCGCCGGGCTACTAGGGACGCAAAGGCCAAGACGTCGGCCTCTTTCGCCTCCTGGACTCCCAGTTCTTCTGCAACCCCAAATATAGCTAACCCCCAGCCTGGTTTGACCCGGACCCCCACCACCTTTGAAATCACTCTTGCCACACCCTCCCAGATCTCATGCAGTGTCGGACACGACCAGAACATGTGGGTGTGGTTCGCCGAGCTTCCCGAGCACCTCCCACACCTATCCACCACCCCGTAAAACCTGCTCAGTCTTGCTCCCGTCATATGCGCCCTGTGTAGAACCTTAAATTGAATCAGGCTAAGCCTGGCACACGAGGACAAGGAATTTACCCTACTTAGGGCATCTGCCCACAGCCCCTCCTCGATCTCTTCCCCCAGCTCCTCTTCACATTTTCCCTTCAGCTCCTCTACCATCGCCTCCCCCTCGTCTCTCATCTCCCTGTATATTTCGGACACTTTACCTTCTCCAACCCATGCCCCCGAAATCACTCTATCCTGGATCCCTTGCGTCGGGAGCTGCGGAAATTCCCTCACCTGTTGCCTCGTAAATGCCCTCACTTGCATGTATCGGAAGACATTCCCTGGTGGCAACTTATATTTTTCTTCCAGCGCTCCCAGACTCGCAAACGTCCCGTCTACAAACAGGTCCTTCAGCTTCCTCATTCCTGCTCGCTGCCAACATTGAAATCCCCCATCTATCCTCCCCGGGACGAACCTGTGGTTATTCCTTCTCGGGGACCACACCGAGGTACCCGTCACTCTCCTGTGACGTCTCCACTGCCCCCAGATCTTCAAGGTCGCCACCACCACTGGGTTTGTGGTGTACCTTTTCGGGGAGAACGGTAGCGGCGCCGTCACCAGAGCTTTTAGACTCGTTCCCTTACAGGACGCCATCTCTAACTTTTTCCACGCCGCACCCTCTTCCTCCCTCATCCACTTACAGACCATCGACACATTGGCGGCCCAATAGTAGTCGCTCAGACTCGGCAGTGCCAATCCACCTCTGTCCCTACTGCGCTGCAGGAACCCCCTCTTTACCCTCGGGGTCTTTCCAGCCCACACAAAGCTCATAATGCTCCTGTCTATTTTTCTGAAAAAGGCCTTTGTGATCAGGATGGGGAGGCACTGAAACACGAAAAGAAACCTCGGGAGGACCACCATTTTAACCGCCTGTACTCTGCCCGCCAATGACAGGGGCACCATATCCCACCTCTTAAAGTCCTCCTCCATCTGCTCTACCAGTCGCGTCAGGTTAAGTTTATGCAGGGTTCCCCAGTTCCTGGCCACCTGAATCCCCAGGTATCGAAAATTCCTTGCCACTCTCCTCAGCGGCAGAGCATCTATCCCCCTGCCCTGTTCCCCATGGTGCATCACAAAAAGCTCACTCTTTCCCATATTTAATTTGTATCCGAGAACTCTCCAAACTCCCTGAGTATCTGCATTACCTCTGGCATCCCCTCCACGGGGTCCGCCACATATAACAGTAAATCATCTGCGTATAGTGACACTCGATGTCCCTCTCCTCCTCTAAGCACCCCCCTCCACTTCTTAGAGTCCCTCAGCGCTATGGCCAATGTTTCAATTGCCAACGCGAACAGTAACGGGGACAGGGGGCATCCCTGTCTTGTACCCCTATGCAGTCGAAAGTATCCCGATCTTTGCCTGTTTGTAACGACGCTTGCCACCGGGGCCCGGTACAAGAGTCTGACCCATCTAATAAACCCCTTCCCGAACCCAAATCTCTTCAGCACCTCCCACAGATAGTCCCACTCCACCCTATCGAATGCCTTCTCGGCATCCATCGCCACCACTTTCTCTGCCTCCCCCTCCGGTGGGGGCATCATCATCACCCCCAGCAGCCTTCGTATATTGGCATTCAATTGTCTCCCCTTTACAAACCCTGTCTGGTCGTCATGTACCACCCCTGGGACACAATCCTCTATCCTTGTCGCCATCACTTTGGCCAGCAGTTTGGCGTCTACATTTAGGAGGGAGATGGGCCTGTATGACCCGCACTGCAGCGGGTCTTTGTCTCGTTTCAGAATTAGCGATATCGTCGCCTCCAACATTGTCGGGGGTAATATCCCCCTTTCCTTAGCCTCATTAAAGGTTCTCGCCAAAAGCGGGGCCAGCAGGTCCATATACTTCCTATAAAATTCCACCGGGAACCCATCTGGTCCCAGGGCCTTCCCTGCCTGCATGTTCCCTATTCCTTTGATCACCTCATCCACCTCAATCTGCGCCCCCAGACCTGCCGCCTCCTGCCCCTCCACCCTCGGGAACTCTAGCTGATCCAAAAAGTGTATCATTCCTTCTTCCCCTTCCGGGGGCTGGGACTTATACAGCCTCTCATAAAATGTCTTGAACACCTCGTTCACTTTCCCTGCTCTCTGCTCCATCTTTCCCGTTTCGTCCCTAACTCCTCCGATCTCTCTCGCCGCCCCCCTCTTCCGAAGTTGTTGGGCCAGCAGCCGGCTCGCCTTTTCCCCATATTCATATTGTATCCCCTGTGCCTTCCTCCACTGTGCCTCTGCCTTTCCCGTGGTCAGCAGGTCAAACTCCGTCTGTAATCTTCGTCTTTCCCTGTATAGCCCTTCATCTGGAGCCTCCGCAGCATACTTCTTAATCACCCTCAAAATTTCCCCCACTAATCTCTCTCTTTCTTTACCTTCTTGCTTCCCCTTGTGGGCTCTGATGGAAATCAGCTCTCCTCTAACCACCGACTTCAGCGCTTCCCATACTACCCCCACCTGGACCTCCCCATCGTCATTAACCTCCAGGTATCGTTCGATACATCCCCTCACCCTTCCGCATACCCCCTCGTCCGTCAGTAGTCTCATGTCTAATCGCTACCATTAAGTAACGTAAAATGGCTGACTGCTGATCGTGGATTTGTTTAGACAGATCCCCAGAGAGAGATAGAGAGATGCAGAGACAGAGAAGATGTGGAGAATAACTGAATACATGAATTCAAGATTCAGAATCTCCTTCAAACACTGTTAGCAAAAGTACATCATGGGGTTTGATACAGATTACACATCCCTCTACACTGTCCCCATCAAACACTCCCAGGACAGGTACAGCACGGGGTTAGATACAGAGTAAAGCTCCCTCTACACTGTCCCCATCAAACATTCCCAGGACAGGTACAGCACGGGGTTAGATACAGAGTAAAGCTCACTCTACACTGTCCCCATCAAACACTCCCAGGGCAGGCACAGCACTGGGTTAGATACAGAGTAAAGCTCCCTCTACACTGTCCACATCAAACACTCCCAGGACAGGTACATCACTGGGTTAGATACAGAGTAAAGCTCCCTCTACACTGTCCCCATCACACACACCCAGGACAGGTACAGTGCTGGGTTAGATACAGAGTAAAGCTCCCGCTACACTGTCCACATCAAACACTCCCAGGACAGGTACAACACGGTGTTAGATATCGAGTAAAGCTCCCTCTACACTGTCCCCATCAAACACTCCCAGGACAGGTACAGCACGGGTTTAAATACAAAGTAAAGCTCCCTCTACACTGTCCCCATCAAACACTCCCAGGACAGGTACAGCACGGGGTTAAATACAGGGTAAGGTTTCCTCTACACTGTCCCCATCAAACACTCCCAGGACAGGTACAGCACGGCGTTAGATACAGGGTAAGGTTTCCTCTACACTGTCCCCATCAAACACTCCCAGGACAGGTACAGCACGGGTTTAGATACAGAGTAAAGCTTCCTCTACACTGTCCCCATCACACACACCCAGGACAGGTACAGTACTGGTTTAGATACAGAGTAAAGCTCCGTCAACACTGTCGACATCAAACACTCCCAGGACAGGTACAGTACGGGTTTAGATACAGAGAAAAGCTCCCTCGACACTGTCCCCATCAAACACTCCCAGGACTGGTACAGCACGGGGTAGATACAGAGAAAAGCTCCCTCTACACTGTCCCCATTAAACACTCGCAGGATAGGTACAACACAGGGTGAGATAGAGAGTAAAGCTCCCTCTACACTGTCCCCATCAAACACTCCGAGGACAGGTACCGCACGGGCTTAGATATCGAGTGAACCTCCCTCTACACTGCCCCATCAAACACTCCCAGGGCAGGTACAGCACGGGGTTAGATACAGAGTAAAGCTCGCTCTACACTGTCTGCATCAAACACTCCCAGGACAGGTACCGCACGGGATTAGATACAGAGTAAAGCTCCCTCTACACTGCCCCATCAAACACTCCCAGGACAGGTACAGCACGGGGTTAGATACAGAGTAAAGCTCCCTCTACACTGTCCCCATCAAACACTCCCAGGACAGGTACAGCACGGGGTTAGAGACAGAGTAAAGCTCCCTCTACACTGTCCCCATCAAACACTCCCAGGACTGGTACAGCACGGGGTTAGATACAGAGTAAAGCTCCCTCTACACTGTCCCCATCAAACACTCCCAGGACAGGTACAGCACTGGGTTAGATACAGAGTAAAGCTCCCTCTACACTGTCCCCATCAAACACTCCCAGGGCAGGTACAGCACGGGGTTAGATACAGAGTAAAGCTCCCTCTACACTGTCCCCATCAAACACTCCCAGGACAGGTACAGCACGGGGTTAGATACAGAGTAAAGCTACCTCTACACTGTCCCCATCAAACACTTCCAGGACAGGTACAGCACGAGGTTAGATACAGAGTAAAGCTCCCTCTACACTGCCCCATCAAACACTCCCAGGACAGGTACAGCAAGGGGTTAGATACAGAGTAAACCTCCCTCTACACTGTCCACATCAAACACTCCCAGGATAGGTACAGCAAGGGTTAGATACAGAGTAAACCTCCCTCTACACTGTCCACATCAAACACTCCCAGGACAGATACAGCACTGGGTTAGATACAGAGTAAAGCTCCCTCTACACCCCATCAAACACTCCCAGGACAGGTACAGCACTGGGTTAGATACAGAGTAAAGCTCCCTCTACACTGTCCCCATCAAACACTCCCAGGACAGGTACACAGGAACAGTAATGGGCCATTCAGCTGATCGAGCCTGCCTTAGCGACTAGACCACCTTAATCAATAACCTATTTTAATCATCCGATACAAAGCCCTGGATCAATTTATTTCCTGGCAGCATCAGTAGCTATAAATGCTGCTCGACACTATGTCAGAAATATTATTGCATTAGAGAATGTCATTATGAATATTATCTTGTAATATATAACCGTTCTCATCCATATCTCTATTTAAACACATTAGCTCCTTTCCCAGTGATCACTGCAGTTAACCCAGTCACTGTTTATACTATAAGCTCTTGTCCCAGTTAATACTACATTACACCATACTGCTGTGGACACTACAATTAACCCTTTTGGAGTGCTGACTACCATGTACCCAGGGTAAGAGCCTGTGGGACTACCATGTATAATAAGCTTTATTGTCACAAGTAGGCTTACATTAACACTGCAATGAGGTTACTGTGAAAATCCCCGGCATGAACCATCTTTGGCAGGTAGGATCAAGGAAAACCCCAAGGCCTTTTACACATATGTGAGAAATATGAGAATGACTAGAGCGAGGGTAGGTCCGATCAAGGACAGTAGCGGGAGATAGTGTATTGAGTCTGAAGAGATAGGAGAGGTCTTGAACGTGTACTTTTCTTCTGTATTTACAAATGAGAGGGGCGATATTGTTGGAGAGGACAGTGTGAAACAGATTGGTAAGCTCGAGGAAATACTTGTTAGGAAGGAAGATGTGTTGGGCATTTTGAAAAACTTGAGGATAGACAAGTCCCCCGGGCCTGACGGCATATATCCAAGGATTCTATGGGAAGCAAGAGATGAAATTGCAGAGCCGTTGGCAATGATCTTTCCGTCCTCACTGTCAACAGGGGTGGTACCAGGGTATTGGAGAGTGGCGAATGTCATGCCCCTGTTCAAAAAAGGGACTAGGGATAACCCTGGGAATTACAGGCCAGTTAGTCTTACTTCGGTGGTAGACAAAGTAATGGAAAGGGCACTGAAGGATAGGATTTCTGAGCATCTGGAAAGACACTGCTTGATTAGGGATAGTCAGCACGGATTTGTGAGGGGTAGGTCTTGCCTTACAAGTCTTATTGAATTCTTTGAGGAGGTGACCAAGCATGTGGATGAAGGTAAAGCAATGGATGTAGTGTACATGGATTTTAGTAAGGCATTTGATAAGGTTCCCCATGGTAGGCTTATGCAGAAAGTAAGGAGGCATGGGATAGTGGGAAATTTGGCCAGTTGGATAACGAACTGGCTAACCGATAGAAGTCAGAGAGTGGTGGTGGATGGCAAATATTCAGCCTGGATCCCAGTTACCAGTGGTGTACCGCAGGGATCAGTTCTGGGTCCTCTGCTGTTTGTGATTTTCATTAATGACTTGGATGAGGGAGTTGAAGGGTGGGTCAGTAAATTTGCAGACGATGCGAAGATTGGTGGAGTTGTGGATAATGAGCAGGGCTGTTGTCGGCTGCAAAGAGACATAGATAGGATGCAGAGCTGGGCTGAGAAGTGGCAGATGGAGTTTAACCCTGAAAAGTGTGAGGTTGTCCATTTTGGAAGGACAAATATGAATGCGGAATACAGGGTTAACAGTAGAGTTCTTGGCAATGTGGAGGAGCAGAGAGATCTTGGGGTCTATGTTCATACATCTTTGAAAGTTGCCACTCAAGTGGATAGAGCTGTGAAGAAGGTCTATGGTGTGCTCGCGTTCATTAACAGAGGGATTGAATTTAAGAGCCGTGAGGTGATGATGCAGCTGTACAAAACTTTGGTAAGGCCACATTTGGAGTACTGTGTACAGTTCTGGTCGCCTCAGTTTAGGAAGGATGTGGAAGCTTTGGAAAAGGTGCAAAGAAGATTTACCAGGATGTTGCCTGGAATGGAGAGTAGGTCTTACAAGGAAAGATTGAGGGTGCTAGGCCTTTTCTCATTAAAACGGAGAAGGATGAGGGGCAACTTGATAGAGGTTTATAAGATGATCAGGGGAATAGATAGAGTAGACAGTCAGAGACTTTTTCCCCGGGTGGAACAAACCATTATAAGGGGACATATATTTAAGGTGAAAGGTGGAAGATATAGGAGGGATATCAGAGGTAGGTTCTTTACCCAGAGAGTAGTGGGGGCATGGAATGCACTGCCTGTGGAAGTAGTTGAGTCGGAAACATTAGGGACCTTCAAGCAGCTATTGGATAGGTACATGGATTACGGTAAAATTATATAGTGTAGATTTATTTGTTCTTAAGGGCAGCACGGTAGCATTGTGGATAGCACAATGCTTCACAGCTCCAGGGTCCCAGGTTCGATTCCGGCTTGGGTCACTGTCTGTGCGGAGTCTGCACGTCCTCCCCATGTCTGCGTGGGTTTCCTCCGGGTGCTCCGGTTTCCTCCCACAGCCCAAAGATGTGCAGGTTAGGTGAATTGGCCAATGATAAATTGCCCTTAATGTCCAAAATTGCCCTTGGTGTTGGGTGGAGGTGTTGAGTTCGGGTAGGGTTCTCTTTCCAGGAGCCGGTGCAGACTCAAAGGGCCGAATGGCCTCCTTCTGCACTGTAAATTCAATGATAATCTATGATTAATCTAGGACAAAGGTTCGGCACAACATCGTGGGCCGAAGGGCCTGTTCTGTGCTGTATTTTCTATGTTCTATATTCTATGAGTCGCCACATTCTGCCGCCTGTTCGGGTACACAGAGGGAGAATTCAGAATGTCCAAATTACCCAACAGCACGTCTTTCAGACTTGTGGGAGGAAACCGGAGCACCCGGAGGAAACCCACGCAGACACAGGGAGAACGTGCCGGGAATCGAACCCGGGACCCTGGAGCTGTGAAGCCACAGTGCTACCCACTATGCTATCGTGTCGCGTAAAGAGTCACACACACAACCTCCCACCCCACCCCAGACACACAAACACGTGTACAGACAAACACAAACTCACACACAGACACAAACTCAGACAGGCTGCGTCAATACATCTTTCAAATGGAGCGAGATCCATTCTCCACCTTTAACTTGGAGAGGTGTATCTGGCCTGTGTATGACCCAAGTTACACACTAACTCTGGACATCCTCACAACAGCTTGCGGACAGACTTTTCTAAAGCACTTTTCATAACCTTTGGGTATCACAAACTGCTTCACAGGCAATGGAGCCCTTTTGAAATCTAGTCAGTGGTTATTTAGGAAATGGACCAGCTAATTTCAGAGAGAGAGAGACACAGAAACAGGATGAGATTGTGCTGTGCATGTTTCACAGCTGACACTGAGACACACACGAGACGTACAATATCAATTATTATTCTGAAGCATTTGATTAAATCAACCCTTCAACTAAATTCCAGTGTTTCAGAGCAAAGCTTCATCTACACTGTCCATCAAACTCTCACAACCCAAAGACTGTCTGGGCTTAATTACAGAGTCAAAATCCCTCTGTCCTGTCCAAGGAATTTTTCATTGCAGATAGTTATTTTTATTTTTTGGAAAAACAGAACTCAGATTGCACCGAATCCCAGGGTGGACTCATGTTTATTTCAGCCCTTCACATTTAAACATTAAGTTTAAGCTCTGATTACAGGTGTCTGCTTGTCTCTGTTTGTATATTCTCTGTTACTGTTGTTTTGTTACTTTTCTGAAGTATTTGAATAATAGGCCTTGGTTAATCAATCCTTTCTCTCAGCACATGGAAGTTGTGAATCTTCAAGGCTGTCAGTCTGATGAAGATAACAAAAAACGCCATGCTTTGATCATCAATCCATTCCCCAACCCTAAATAGATCTCACACATTTCCATAATGCAGGAATATCTCCATCAAAACTTCTAATCAGTTCCCAATACTCTTGTAAACATTTGCCTGTATAACCTAAATTCCACTGACAGATTCCGAAAGCTGCACAGAAAAATGACTGGTTATTTTAAACTTTGAAACAAAACTATTTGAACTTGTGCTTCAATCCTATTATACAGAAATGTTGTCCCTGTGGGCTGACAGTTTCTCAGTAAGATTGAAACATTGAGGTACGCCTCGCACTGCACTGGACAACATTTGTGGCACTTCCAAAATCTACGACACATTGCTGTCTGTATTGTGTGAATTTGGTGTGAAATATCTGTACAGTTTAAACTTCCACTGTTTCTGTCTTCTCATCATTTATTTTTTTTAAAATATATTTTATTGAAATTTTTCAAACAAAAATGTTCCGTTTTTGCAGGAATACACATTAAACGTTATTTAAATAATATATTAAACTAACAACAAATGAAAAAAGGAAAAACAAAAAGCAAATATCAACAACTGGCAAAAAACAAAAACACGGAATAATACTCCCCCCCCCCCCCTCCCCCCTGGGTTGCTGCTGCTGTCCTTTCTGTTTTTTTCCCATTAGCGTTCCACGAGATAGTCAAGGAACGGTTGCCACCGCCTGGTGAACCCCTGAGCCGATCCTCTTAACGCATATTTTATTCGTTCCAGTCTTATGAACCCTGCCATGTCGTTTATCCAGGCCTCCACGCCCGGGGGCTTCACTTCCTTCCACATAAGTAGAATCCTTCGCCGGGCTACTAGGGACGCAAAGGCCAAGATGTCGGCCTCTTTCGCCTCCTGCACTCCCGGTTCTTCTGCAACCCCAAATATAGCTAACCCCCAGCCTGGTTTGACCCGGACCCCCACCACCTTTGAAATCACTCTTGCCACACCCTCCCAGCACTCATGCAGTGTCGGACACGACCAGAACATGTGGGTGTGGTTCGCCGAGCTTCCCGAGCACCTCCCACACCTATCCTCCGCCCCGAAAAACCTGCTCAGTCTTGCTCCCGTCATATGCGCTTTGTGTAGAACCTTAAATCGAATCAGGCTAAGCCTGGCACACGAGGACGAGGAATTTACCCTGCTTAGGGCATCTGCCCACAGCCCCTCCTCGATCTCTTCCCCCAGCTCCTCTTCACATTTTCCCTTCAGCTCCTCTACCATCGCCTCCCCCTCGTCTCTCATCTCCCTGTATATTTCGGACACTTTACCTTCTCCAACCCATGCCCCCGAAATCACTCTTTCCTGGATCCCTTGCGTCGGGAGCTGCGGAAATTCCCTCACCTGTTGCCTCGTAAATGCCCTCATTTGCATGTATCGGAAGGCATTCCCTGATGGCAACTTATATTTTTCTTCCAGCGCTCCCAAACTCGCAAACGTCCCGTCTACAAACAGGTCCTTCAGCTACCTAATTCCTGCTCGCTGCCAACATTGAAATCCCCCATCTATCCTCCCCGGGACGAACCTGTGGTTATTCCTTATCGGGGACCACACCGAGGTACCCGTCACTCTCCTGTGACGTCTCCACTGCCCCCAGCTCTTCAAGGTCGCCACCACCACTGGGTTTGTGGTGTATCTTTTCGGGGAGAACGGTAGCGGCGCCGTCACCAGAGCTTTTAGACTCGTTCCCTTACAGGACGCCATCTCTAACTTTTTCCACGCCGCACCCTCTTCCTCCCTCATCCACTTACAGACCATCGACACATTGGCGGCCCAATAGTAGTCGCTCAGACTCGGCAGTGCCAATCCCCCTCTGTCCCTACTGCGCTGCAGGAACCCCCTCTTTACCCTCGGGGTCTTTCCAGCCCACACAAAGCTCATAATGCTCCTGTCTATTTTTTTGAAAAAAGGCCTTTGTGATCAGGATGGGGAGGCACTGAAACACGAAAAGAAACCTCGGGAGGACCACCATTTTAACCGCCTGTACTCTGCCCGCCAATGACAGGGGCACCATATCCCACCTCTTAAAGTCCTCCTCCATCTGCTCTACCAGTCGCGTCAGGTTATGTTTATGCAGGGTTCCCCAGTTCCTGGCCACCTGAATCCCCAGGTATCGAAAATTCCTTGCCACTCTCCTCAGCGGCAGAGCATCTATCCCCCTGCCCTGTTCCCCGGGGTGCATCACAAAAAGCTCACTCTTTCCCATATTTAATTTGTATCCCGAGAATTCTCCAAACTTCCTGAGTATCTGCATTACCTCTGGCATCCCCTCTACCGGGTCCGCCACATATAGCAGCAAATCATCTGCGTATAGTGACACTCAATGTTCCTCTCCCCCTCTAAGCACCCCCCTCCACTTCTTAGAGTTCCTCAGCGCTATGACCAATGGTTCAATTGCCAACGCGAACAGTAACGGGGACAGGGGGCATCCCTGTCTTGTACCCCTATGTAGTCGAAAGTATCCCGATCTTTGCCTGTTTGTAACGACGCTTGCCACCGGGGACCGGTACAAGAGTCTGACCCATCTAATAAACCCCTCCCCGAACCCAAATCTCTTCAGCACCTCCCACAGATAGTCCCCCTCCACCCTATTGAATGCCTTCTCTGCATCCATCGCCACCACTATCTCTGCCTCCCCCTCCGGTGGGGGCATCATCATCACCCCCAGCAACCTTCGTATATTGGCATTCAATTGTCTCCCCTTTACAAACCCTGTCTGGTCGTCATGTACCACCCCTGGGACACAGTCCTCTATCCTTGTCGCCATCACTTTGGCCAGCAGTTTCAGAATTAGCGATATCGTCGCCTCCGACATTATCGGGGGTAATATCCCCCTTTCCTTAGCCTCATTAAAGGTTCTCGCCAAAAGCGGGGCCAGCAGGTCCATATACTTCCTATAAAATTCCACCGGGAACCCATCTGGTCCCAGGGCCTTCCCTGCCTGCATGTTCCCTATTCCTTTGATCACCTCATCCACCTCAATCTGCGCCCCCAGACCTGCCGCCTCCTGCCCCTCCACCCTCGGGAACTCTAGCTGATCCAAAAAGTGTATAATTCCTTCTTCCCCCTCCGCGGGTTGGGACTTATACAGCCTCTCATAAAATGTCTTGAACACCTCGTTCACTTTCCCTGCTCTCTGCTCCATATTTCCCGTTTCGTCCCTAACTCCTCCGATCTCTCTCGCTGCCCCACTCTTCCGAAGTTGTTGGGCCAGCAGCCGGCTCGCCTTTTCCCCATATTCATATTGTATCCCCTGTGCCTTCCTCCACTGTGCCTCTGCCTTTCCCGTGGTCAGCAGGTCAAACTCCGTCTGTAATCTTCGTCTTTCCCTGTATAGCCCTTCGACTGGGGCCTCCGCAGCATACTTCTTAACCACCCTCAAAATTTCCCCCACTAATCTCTCTCTTTCTTTACAATCTTGCTTCCCCTTGTGGGCTCTGATGGAAATCAGCTCTCCTCTAACCACCGCCTTCAGCGCTTCCCATACTACCCCCACCTGGACCTCCCCATCGTCATTAACCTCCAGGTATCGTTCGATACATCCCCTCACCCTTCCGCATACCCCCTCGTCCGCCAGTAGTTCCATGTCTAATCGCCACCATTAAGTTACTTAAAATGGCTGACTGCTGATCGTGGATTTGTTTAGACAGATTCCCAGAGAGAGAGATAGAGAGATGCAGAGACAGAGAAGATGTGGAGAATAACTGAATACATGAATTCAAGATTCAGAATCTCCTTCAAACACTGTTAGCAAAAGTACATCATGGGGTTTGATACAGATTACACATCCCTCTACACTGTCCCCATCAAACATTCCCAGGACAGGTACAGCACGGGGTTAGATACAGAGTAAAGCTCCCTCTACACTGTCCACATCAAACACTCCCAGGACAGGTACAGCACTGGGTTAGATACAGAGTAAAGCTCACTCTACACTGTCCCCATCAAACACTCCCAGGACAGGTACATCATGGGGTTAGATACAGAGTAAAGCTCCCTCTCCACTGTCCCCATCACACACACCCAGGACAGGTACAGTGCTGGGTTAGATACAGAGAAAAGCTCCCTCTACACTGTCCCCATCACACACACCCAGGACAGGTACAGTGCTGGGTTAGATACAGAGTAAAGCTCCCTCTACACTGTCCACATCAAACACTCCCAGGACAGGTACAACACGGTGTTAGATATCGAGTAAAGCTCCCTCTACACTGTCCCCATCAAACACTCCCAGGACAGGTACAGCACGGGTTTAGATACAAAGTAAAGCTCCCTCTACACTGTCCCCATCAAACACTCCCAGGACAGGTACAGCACGGCGTTAGATACAGGGTAAGGTTTCCTCTACACTGTCCCCATCAAACACTCCCAGGACAGGTACAGCACGGGTTTAGATACAGAGTAAAGCTCCCTCTACACTGTCCCCATCAAACACACCCAGGACAGGTACAGTACTGGTTTAGATACAGAGTAAAGCTCCGTCAACACTGTCGACATCAAACACTCCCAGGACAGGTACAGTACGGGTTTAGATACAGAGAAAAGCTCCCTCGACACTGTCCCCATCAAACACTCCCAGGACTGGTACAGCACGGGGTAGATACAGAGAAAAGCTCCCTCTACACTGTCCCCATTAAACACTCGCAGGATAGGTACAACACAGGGTGAGATAGAGAGTAAAGCTCCCTCTACACTGTCCCCATCAAACACTCCGAGGACAGGTACCGCACGGGCTTAGATATCGAGTAAACCTCCCTCTACACTGCCCCATCAAACACTCCCAGGGCAGGTACAGCACGGGGTTAGATACAGAGTAAAGCTCGCTCTACACTGTCTGCATCAAACACTCCCAGGACAGGTACCGCACGGGATTAGATACAGAGTAAAGCTCCCTCTACACTGCCCCATCAAACACTCCCAGGACAGGTACAGCACGGGGTTAGATACAGAGTAAAGCTCCCTCTACACTGTCCCCATCAAACACTCCCAGGACAGGTACAGCACGGGGTTAGAGACAGAGTAAAGCTCCCTCTACACTGTCCCCATCAAACACTCCCAGGACTGGTACAGCACGGGGTTAGATACAGAGTAAAGCTCCCTCTACACTGTCCCCATCAAACACTCCCAGGACAGGTACAGCACTGGGTTAGATACAGAGTAAAGCTCCCTCTACACTGTCCCCATCAAACACTCCCAGGGCAGGTACAGCACGGGGTTAGATACAGAGTAAAGCTCCCTCTACACTGTCCCCATCAAACACTCCCAGGACAGGTCCAGCACGGGGTTAGATACAGAGTAAAGCTACCTCTACACTGTCCCCATCAAACACTTCCAGGACAGGTACAGCACGAGGTTAGATACAGAGTAAAGCTCCCTCTACACTGCCCCATCAAACACTCCCAGGACAGGTACAGCAAGGGGTTAGATACAGAGTAAACCTCCCTCTACACTGTCCACATCAAACACTCCCAGGATAGGTACAGCAAGGGTTAGATACAGAGTAAACCTCCCTCTACACTGTCCACATCAAACACTCCCAGGACAGATACAGCACTGGGTTAGATACAGAGTAAAGCTCCCTCTACACCCCATCAAACACTCCCAGGACAGGTACAGCACTGGGTTAGATACAGAGTAAAGCTCCCTCTACACTGTCCCCATCAAACACTCCCAGGACAGGTACACAGGAACAGTAATGGGCCATTCAGCTGATCGAGCCTGCCTTAGCGACTAGACCACCTTAATCAATAACCTATTTTAATCATCCGATACAAAGCCCTGGATCAATTTATTTCCTGGCAGCATCAGTAGCTATAAATGCTGCTCGACACTATGTCAGAAATATTATTGCATTAGAGAATGTCATTATGAATATTATCTTGTAATATATAACCGTTCTCATCCATATCTCTATTTAAACACATTAGCTCCTTTCCCAGTGATCACTGCAGTTAACCCAGTCACTGTTTATACTATAAGCTTTTGTCCCAGTTAATACTACATTATACCATACTGCTGTGGACACTACAATTAACCCTTTTGGAGTGCTGACTACCATGTACCCAGGGTAAGAGCCTGTGGGACTACCATGTATAATAAGCTTTATTGTCACAAGTAGGCTTACATTAACACTGCAATGAGGTTACTGTGAAAATCCCCGGCATGAACCATCTTTGGCAGGTAGGATCAAGGAAAACCCCAAGGCCTTTTACACATATGTGAGAAATATGAGAATGACTAGAGCGAGGGTAGGTCCGATCAAGGACAGTTGCGGGAGATAGTGTATTGAGTCTGAAGAGATAGGAGAGGTCTTGAACGTGTACTTTTCTTCTGTATTTACAAATGAGAGGGGCGATATTGTTGGAGAGGACAGTGTGAAACAGATTGGTAAGCTCGAGGAAATACTTGTTAGGAAGGAAGATGTGTTGGGCATTTTGAAAAACTTGAGGATAGACAAGTCCCCCGGGCCTGACGGCATATATCCAAGGATTCTATGGGAAGCAAGAGATGAAATTGCAGAGCCGTTGGCAATGATCTTTCCGTCCTCACTGTCAACAGGGGTGGTACCAGGGTATTGGAGAGTGGCGAATGTCATGCCCCTGTTCAAAAAAGGGACTAGGGATAACCCTGGGAATTACAGGCCAGTTAGTCTTACTTCGGTGGTAGACAAAGTAATGGAAAGGGTACTGAAGGATAGGATTTCTGAGCATCTGGAAAGACACTGCTTGATTAGGGATAGTCAGCACGGATTTGTGAGGGGTAGGTCTTGCCTTACAAGTCTTATTGAATTCTTTGAGGAGGTGACCAAGCATGTGGATGAAGGTAAAGCAATGGATGTAGTGTACATGGATTTTAGTAAGGCATTTGATAAGGTTCCCCATGGTAGGCTTATGCAGAAAGTAAGGAGGCATGGGATAGTGGGAAATTTGGCCAGTTGGATAACGAACTGGCTAACCGATAGAAGTCAGAGAGTGGTGGTGGATGGCAAATATTCAGCCTGGATCCCAGTTACCAGTGGTGTACCGCAGGGATCAGTTCTGGGTCCTCTGCTGTTTGTGATTTTCATTAATGACTTGGATGAGGGAGTTGAAGGGTGGGTCAGTAAATTTGCAGACGATGCGAAGATTGGTGGAGTTGTGGATAATGAGCAGGGCTGTTGTCGGCTGCAAAGAGACATAGATAGGATGCAGAGCTGGGCTGAGAAGTGGCAGATGGAGTTTAACCCTGAAAAGTGTGAGGTTGTCCATTTTGGAAGGACAAATATGAATGCGGAATACAGGGTTAACAGTAGAGTTCTTGGCAATGTGGAGGAGCAGAGAGATCTTGGGGTCTATGTTCATACATCTTTGAAAGTTGCCACTCAAGTGGATAGAGCTGTGAAGAAGGCCTATGGTGTGCTCGCGTTCATTAACAGAGGGATTGAATTTAAGAGCCGTGAGGTGATGATGCAGCTGTACAAAACTTTGGTAAGGCCACATTTGGAGTACTGTGTACAGTTCTGGTCGCCTCAGTTTAGGAAGGATGTGGAAGCTTTGGAAAAGGTGCAAAGAAGATTTACCAGGATGTTGCCTGGAATGGAGAGTAGGTCTTACAAGGAAAGATTGAGGGTGCTAGGCCTTTTCTCATTAGAACGGAGAAGGATGAGGGGCAACTTGATAGAGGTTTATAAGATGATCAGGGGAATAGATAGAGTAGACAGTCAGAGACTTTTTCCCCAGGTGGAACAAACCATTATAAGGGGACATATATTTAAGGTGAAAGGTGGAAGATATAGGAGGGATATCAGAGGTAGGTTCTTTACCCAGAGAGTAGTGGGGGCATGGAATGCACTGCCTGTGGAAGTAGTTGAGTCGGAAACATTAGGGACCTTCAAGCAGCTATTGGATAGGTACATGGATTACGGTAAAATTATATAGTGTAGATTTATTTGTTCTTAAGGGCAGCACGGTAGCATTGTGGATAGCACAATGCTTCACAGCTCCAGGGTCCCAGGTTCGATTCCGGCTTGGGTCACTGTCTGTGCGGAGTCTGCACGTCCTCCCCATGTCTGCGTGGGTTTCCTCCGGGTGCTCCGGTTTCCTCCCACAGCCCAAAGATGTGCAGGTTAGGTGAATTGGCCAATGATAAATTGCCCTTAATGTCCAAAATTGCCCTTGGTGTTGGGTGGAGGTGTTGAGTTCGGGTAGGGTTCTCTTTCCAGGAGCCGGTGCAGACTCAAAGGGCCGAATGGCCTCCTTCTGCACTGTAAATTCAATGATAATCTATGATTAATCTAGGACAAAGGTTCGGCACAACATCGTGGGCCGAAGGGCCTGTTCTGTGCTGTATTTTCTATGTTCTATATTCTATGAGTCGCCACATTCTGCCGCCTGTTCGGGTACACAGAGGGAGAATTCAGAATGTCCAAATTACCCAACAGCACGTCTTTCAGACTTGTGGGAGGAAACCGGAGCACCCGGAGGAAACCCACGCAGACACAGGGAGAACGTGCCGGGAATCGAACCCGGGACCCTGGAGCTGTGAAGCCACAGTGCTACCCACTATGCTATCGTGTCGCGTAAAGAGTCACACACACAACCTCCCACCCCACCCCAGACACACAAACACGTGTACAGACAAACACAAACTCACACACAGACACAAACTCAGACAGGCTGCGTCAATACATCTTTCAAATGGAGCGAGATCCATTCTCCACCTTTAACTTGGAGAGGTGTATCTGGCCTGTGTATGACCCAAGTTACACACTAACTCTGGACATCCTCACAACAGCTTGCGGACAGACTTTTCTAAAGCACTTTTCATAACCTTTGGGTATCACAAACTGCTTCACAGGCAATGGAGCCCTTTTGAAATCTAGTCAGTGGTTATTTAGGAAATGGACCAGCTAATTTCAGAGAGAGAGAGACACAGAAACAGGATGAGATTGTGCTGTGCATGTTTCACAGCTGACACTGAGACACACACGAGACGGACAATATCAATTATTATTCTGAAGCATTTGATTAAATCAACCCTTCAACTAAATTCCAGTGTTTCAGAGCAAAGCTTCATCTACACTGTCCATCAAACTCTCACAACCCAAAGACTGTCTGGGCTTAATTACAGAGTCAAAATCCCTCTGTCCTGTCCAAGGAATTTTTCATTGCAGATAGTTATTTTTATTTTTTGGAAAAACAGAACTCAGATTGCACCGAATCCCAGGGTGGACTCATGTTTATTTCAGCCCTTCACATTTAAACATGAAGTTTAAGCTCTGATTACAGGTGTCTGCTTGTCTCTGTTTGTATATTCTCTGTTACTGTTGTTTTGTTACTTTTCTGAAGTATTTGAATAATAGGCCTTGGTTAATCAATCCTTTCTCTCAGCACATGGAAGTTGTGAATCTTCAAGGCTGTCAGTCTGATGAAGATAACAAAAAACGCCATGCTTTGATCATCAATCCATTCCCCAACCCTAAATAGATCTCACACATTTCCATAATGCAGGAATATCTCCATCAAAACTTCTAATCAGTTCCCAATACTCTTGTAAACATTTGCCTGTATAACCTAAATTCCACTGACAGATTCCGAAAGCTGCACAGAAAAATGACTGGTTATTTTAAACTTTGAAACAAAACTATTTGAACTTGTGCTTCAATCCTATTATACAGAAATGTTGTCCTGTGGGCTGACAGTTTCTCAGTAAGACTGAAACATTGAGGTACGCCTCGCACTGCACTGGACAACATTTGTGGCACTTCCAAAATCTACGACACATTGCTGTCTGTATTGTGTGAATTTGGTGTGAAATATCTGTCCAGTTTAAACTTCCACTGTTTCTGTCTTCTCATCATTTATTTTTTTTTAAATATATTTTATTGAAATTTTTCAAACAAAAATGTTCCGTTTTTGCAGGAATACACATTAAACGTTATTTAAATAATATATTAAACTAACAACAAATGAAAAAAGGAAAAACAAAAAGCAAATATCAACAACTGGCAAAAAACAAAAACACGGAATAATACTCTCCCCCCTCCCCCCTCCCCCCTGGGTTGCTGCTGCTGTCCTTTCTGTTTTTTTTCCATTAGCGTTCCACGAGATAGTCAAGGAACGGTTGCCACCGCCTGGTGAACCCCTGAGCCGATCCTCTTAACGCATATTTTATTCGTTCCAGTCTTATGAACCCTGCCATGTCGTTTATCCAGGCCTCCACGCCCGGGGGCTTCGCTTCTTTCCACATAAGTAGAATCCTTCGCCGGGCTACTAGGGACGCAAAGGCCAAGATGTCGGCCTCTTTCGCCTCCTGGACTCCCGGTTCTTCTGCAACCCCAAATATAGCTAACCCCCAGCCTGGTTTGACCCGGACCCCCACCACCTTTGAAATCACTCTTGCCACACCCTCCCAGATCTCATGCAGTGTCGGACACGACCAGAACATGTGGGTGTGGTTCGCCGAGCTTCCCGAGCACCTCCCACACCTATCCTCCGCCCCGAAAAACCTGCTCAGTCTTGCTCCCGTCATATGCGCTTTGTGTAGAACCTTAAATTGAATCAGGCTAAGCCTGGCACACGAGGACAAGGAATTTACCCTACTTAGGGCATCTGCCCACAGCCCCTCCTCGATCTCTTCCCCCAGCTCCTCTTCACATTTTCCCTTCAGCTCCTCTACCATCGCCTCCCCCTCGTCTCTCATCTCCCTGTATATTTCGGACACTTTACCTTCTCCAACCCATGCCCCCGAAATCACTCTATCCTGGATCCCTTGCGTCGGGAGCTGCGGAAATTCCCTCACCTGTTGCCTCGTAAATGCCCTCACTTGCATGTATCGGAAGACATTCCCTGGTGGCAACTTATATTTTTCTTCCAGCGCTCCCAGACACGCAAACGTCCCGTCTACAAACAGGTCCTTCAGCTTCCTAATTCCTGCTCGCTGCCAACATTGAAATCCCCCATCTATCCTCCCCGGGACGAACCTGTGGTTATTCCTTCTCGGGGACCACACCGAGGTACCCGTCACTCCCCTGTGACGTCTCCACTGCCCCCAGATCTTCAAGGTCGCCACCACCACTGGGTTTGTGGTGTACCTTTTCGGGGAGAAAGGTAGCGGCGCCGTCACCAGAGCTTTTAGACTCGTTCCCTTACAGGACGCCATCTCTAACTTTTTCCACGCCGCACCCTCTTCCTCCCTCATCCACTTACAGACCATCGACACATTGGCGGCCCAATAGTAGTCGCTCAGACTCGGCAGTGCCAATCCACCTCTGTCCCTACTGCGCTGCAGGAACCCCCTCTTTACCCTCGGGGTCTTTCCAGCCCACACAAAGCTCATAAAGCTCCTGTCTATTTTTTTGAAAAAGGCCTTTGTGATCAGGATGGGGAGGCACTGAAACACGAAAAGAAACCTCGGGAGGACCACCATTTTAACCGCCTGTACTCTGCCTGCCAATGACAGGGGCACCATATCCCACCTCTTAAAGTCCTCCTCCATCTGCTCTACCAGTCGCGTCAGGTTAAGTTTATGCAGGGTTCCCCAGTTCCTGGCCACCTGAATCCCCAGGTATCGAAAATTCCTTGCCACTCTCCTCAGCGGCAGAGCATCTATCCCCCTGCCCTGTTCCCCGTGGTGCATCACAAAAAGCTCACTTTTTCCCATATTTAATTTGTATCCGAGAACTCTCCAAACTCCCTGAGTATCTGCATTACCTCTGGCATCCCCTCCACGGGGTCCGCCACATATAACAGTAAATCATCTGCGTATAGTGACACTCGATGTCCCTCTCCCCCTCTAAGCACCCCCCTCCACTTCTTAGAGTCCCTCAGCGCTATGGCCAATGGTCCAATTGCCAACGCGAACAGTAACGGGGACAGGGGGCATCCCTGTCTTGTACCCCTATGTAGTCGAAAGTATCCCGATCTTTGCCTGTTTGTAACGACGCTTGCCACCGGGGCCCGGTACAAGAGTCTGACCCATCTAATAAACCCCTCCCCGAACCCAATCTCTTCAGCACCTCCCACAGATAGTCCCACTCCACCCTATCGAATGCCTTCTCGGCATCCATCGCCACCACCATCTCTGCCTCCCCCTCCGGTGGGGGCATCATCATCACCCCCAGCAACCTTCGTATATTGGCATTCAATTGTCTCCCCTTTACAAACCCTGTCTGGTCGTCATGTACCACCCCTGGGACACAATCCTCTATCCTTGTCGCCATCACTTTGGCCAGCAGTTTGGCGCCTACATTTAGGAGGGAGATGGGCCTGTATGACCCGCACTGCAGCGGGTCTTTGTCTCGTTTCAGAATTAGCGATATCGTCGCCTCCGACATTGTCGGGGGTAATATCCCCCTTTCCTTAGTCTCATTAAAGGTTCTCGCCAAAAGCGGGGCCAGCAGGTCCATATACTTGTTATAAAATTCCACCGGGAACCCATCTGGTCCCGGGGCCTTCCCTGCCTGCATGTTCCCTATTCCTTTGATCACCTCATCCACCTCAATCTGCGCCCCCAGACCTGCCGCCTCCTGCCCCTCCACCCTCGGGAACTCTAGCTGATCCAAAACGTGTATCATTCCCTCTTTCCTCTCCGGGGGCTGGGACTTGTACAGATTCTCATAAAATGTCTTGAACACCTCGTTCACTTTCCCTGCTCTCTGCTCCATCTTTCCCGTTTCGTCCCTAACTCCTCCGATCTCTCTCGCCGCTCCCCTCTTCCGAAGTTGTTGGGCCAGCAGCCGGCTCGCCTTTTCCCCATATTCATACTGTATCCCCTGTGCCTTCGTCCACTGTGTGGTGTTGGGTGTTCTAACACACAGAAGAGCCAACACAGTTGCATATGGTACAACACTTGTTTATTTAAACTCACTATTTACAACTTGGTCTTTGCACTCTGCACGTGGGGGGCTCCCTGCTTGTGGTGTTTCAACAGCTCTTTCATGCTTCCTTCTCCCCAGACCTACTGACCTCCAGGTGTCGTGCTCGTGCTTTTTATGTGGTTGGTGTTCTTGTCTGTGATTGGTTGTGGTGTTGTGTACTCTGATTTGCCTGTTAGTGTGTCCATCATGATGTGTGTGTTTGAATATCATGACATCCCCCCTTTTTACAAAGATATGTGCCTACGTGGTAATAAATATGATCGTGACGTGAGTGCATCTAAGAGTGTGTGTGTGTCGTGTGCAGCATGTGTCTATGACGGAACTATGTACATGGGGCGATGTCGAGTGCGTCACATGAATCCAGTTGTACCATAACATAACAGAAATGCGAACGAGAGAAGAAGAAAAAAAATTTTGAACAGTTGTCCAGTCAGACGACATCTGGAACGATAAACAACAACAGGTTATCATGTAAAATTGTCCAACTTATTAAACATATGAACTGTATTATAAGTCCATTCTAATGGGTTTGCGACGAATTCGGGTTGACCGCCTTAAGGGTGGATCAAGAACCACCGGCTGCTGTGCAGGCATGGCCATGGGTGGCGATGGAAAGGGCGTGATGTGCGGCAGCTCCACAAAGTCATCCTCGGAAGCCTGTTGAGGATCTGGCGTGTTGTGTGGCTGTGAACGTGGAAGTCGGCAAAGGGCGCGCCGATTGCGGCGACGCACGGAACCATCCGGCATGCGAACCAGGAACGAGCGGGGAGCCACTTGTCGGAGGACTTCGGCCGGTGCTGACCAGCCACCATACGGTTGATGGACGCGTACTTTGTCTCCGGAGGACAGGGGGGGCAGGTCCGTCGCTCGTGTGTCGTACCGACCTTTCTGGCGATCACGCTGCAGTTGCATGTCCCGAAGAACCGCCTCATGGTCTGTTGTCGGTGCCAGGACGGAAGGTACCGTCGTCCTGAGGGAGCGACCCATTAGTAGCTGCGCTGGCGAGAGGCCCGTGGATAACGGGGCCGATCGATAGGCCAGCAAGGCAAGGTTAAAGTCCGATCCGGCATCAGCCGCCTTGCACAGGAGCCGCTTTGCGATGTGGACACCCTTTTCAGCCTTCCCGTTCGATTGTGGATGCAGAGGGCTGGATGTCACATGAGTGAAACCATATGCTGCGGCAAAGGACGACCATTCACGGCTGGCAAAACAAGGTCCATTGTCTGACATGACAGTCCTTGGAATGCCATGGCGAGCAAACGTTTCCTTGCAGGCCCCAATGACTGCGGACGACGTCAGATCATGGAGAGGCATGACTTCCGGGTAGTTTGAGAAGTAGTCTATAATAACAATGTAATCTCTGCCGAGCGCGTGAAATAGGTCAACACCCACCTTCGCCCAGGGGGACGTCACCATCTCGTGTGGTAGAAGTGTTTCCGGAGGTTGCGCCGGCTGAAACCTCTGACAGGTTGTGCAGTTGAGCACCATGTTGGCTATGTCTTCATTAATACCCGGCCAATATACCGCCGCCCGGGCCCTTCGTCTGCATTTTTCGACACCCAAGTGGCCTTCGTGTAGTTGACGAAGAATCATCTGGCGCACACTGTGTGGAATGACGATCCTATGCGATTTCATAAGGACCCCGTCTATATTGGTGAGATCATCTCGCACATTGTAAAACTGGGGGCACTGCCCTTTTAGCCACCCTTCCGTCATGTGGCGCATCACTCGCTGCAGCAGAGGGTCAGTCGCCGTCTCTGCGCGTATGTGGGCCAGACAAGGATCATCAGCTGGCATATTTGCTGCTGTCAGAGTCACGTGTGCCTCAATTTGACGCACGAACCCCTCCGCATCTGGTGGTGTGCTCACTGCTCGGGAAAGAGTGTCCGCCACTATGAGTTCCTTCCCCGGAGTGTAGATCAGTTCAAAATCGTACCTCCTGAGTTTGAGTAAGATGCGCTGGAGGCGAGGAGTCATGTCGTTCAGGTCTTTGTTAATGATGTTGACCAGGGGGCGGT
The DNA here is from genome assembly GCF_047496885.1 of Scyliorhinus torazame. Lineage (NCBI taxonomy): Eukaryota > Metazoa > Chordata > Chondrichthyes > Carcharhiniformes > Scyliorhinidae > Scyliorhinus > Scyliorhinus torazame. The sequence goes on from NC_092710.1 coordinate 55,449,516, forward strand.
GGTCAGTTTCGACCGTGAATCGTGGCAGGCCATACACATAGTCGTGGAACTTGTCCAGTCCAGTTAACAAGCCCAGGCATTCTTTTTCGATTTGCGCGTAGCGCTGTTCGGTAGGGGTCATGGCTCGTGAGGCATACGCAACCGGGGCCCATGATGACGTGCTGTCTTTTTGCAGGAGTACCGCTCCAATACCAGATTGGCTGGCGTCTGTTGAGATCTTTGTAGGGCGAGTCGCGTCAAAGAAGGCCAGCACTGGTGCCGTGACCAGTTTGTGCTTGAGCTCCTCCCATTCCTGCTGATGCGACTGGTGCCAGTTGAATTCCGTCGATTTTTTTACGAGATGGCGCATGTTTGTTGTATGAGAAGCCAGGTTGGGAATGAACTTCCCAAGGAAGTTGACCATGCCCAGGAATCTTAAGACAGCCTTCTTGTCAGCCGGTCGTGGCATGGCTGTGATGGCGCTAACCTTGTCTGCATCGGGACGGACCCCGGACCTTGAGATGTGGTCCCCGAGGAATTTCAGCTCCGTCTGGCCGAAAGCACACTTCGCACGGTTGAGACGCAGGCCATTTTGCCGTATGCGGGTGAAGACACGTCGAAGACGATGCATGTGTTCCTGCGGAGTGGTGGACCAAATGATGATATCGTCCACATATACACGTACCCCTTCGATGCCTTCCATCATCTGCTCCATAATGCGGTGGAATACTTCAGATGCCGAAATGATGCCGAATGGCATCCGGTTGTAGCAGAATCTGCCAAAAGGGGTGTTGAATGTGCATAGTCTTCGGCTGGCCGGGTCCAGTTGGATCTGCCAGAATCCTTTGGACGCATCCAATTTAGTGAATATGTTGGCTCGCGCCATCTCGCTGGTGAGGTCTTCTCGTTTTGGGATGGGATAGTGTTCCCGCATGATGTTGTTGTTCAGATCTTTTGGATCTATACATATACGGAGCTCGCCAGAGGGCTTCTTTACACAGACCATGGAGCTGACCCATGGCGTGGGCTCCGTGACCTTGGATAGGACCCCTTGGTCCTGAAGAATCTGCAGTTGTGCCTTGAGGCGGTCTTTGAGAGGCGCAGGAACCCTGCGAGGTGCGTGAACGACAGGGATGGCGTCCGGTCTGAGTCGAATCTTGTACGTGTGTGGCAATGTCCCCATGCCTTCAAAAACCTCCTGGTTGTGAGCGAGGAGGGAATGGAGATTCGCGTGGAACTCAGCATCCGGGAAGTCGGATATCTCATCTGGAGAGAGAGACATGATGCGCTGTACCAGGTGAAGGACCTTACACGCTTGTGCGCCCAGTAACGAGTCCTTTGATGAGCCCACAACTTCGAAGGGGAGTGTGGCCGTGTACCCCTTGTGAGTCACCTGTAGCTGGCAAGATCCTACGGACGGGATAACGTTCCCGTTATAGTCAACCATCTTAAGCCGGGATGGTGTGATGAGTGGTTTGACCTTCATGGCCTGGACTGCAGAGTAAGCAATCAGGTTGGCGGATGCGCCGGTGTCCAGACGGAAGGCGACGCGCGATCGGTTGACCGTCAGGGTGGCACACCACTCATCGTCTGGATTGATGGCATTGACCTTGTTGACATCAATGACGGCAACTCTGAAGTCATCCTGGTCATCTGCATCACTTAACTGGAAGTCTTGATGCGTGGGCTGGACGGTCCTGACTCGTGTGCGAGGTTGTCGAGGATGCGCCGGATCCATGGGTTGAGCCGCACGACAGCGGGCTGCGTAGTGGCCTATCATGGCACATCTGTTGCACTGTTGGTATTTTGCAGGACATTGCCCTTTTAAGTGTAGACCTCCACACTTGCTGCACGTCATGACGTCACGGCGTTCGTTGCGCCACTGCGCATGCGCAGTGCGATCTTGCGGTGGGCGCGCCTGCGCAGTGCGTCCCTCGTTGTGGCCGTTATTCTTGGCGCGCACCTGCGCGGGAGACCGCGAAAAGCGCGGGAAGCGGCCGCTGTCGTCCGGGCCGTGGGGCGGGAAGAAATCGACGGCCTGGATGCGTTCAACGTCGTGGGCGGCCTGGCTTGCCGATTCGACGGCTGGGGACCCCCTCCGTGCCAACTCGGACGCCTGGAATCGGGCAAAACGGCAGGTCGCATTTTCATGGAGGACACAGGCTTCCACAGCAGACGCTAAGGTGAGGCTCTTTATTTTAAGAAGCTGCTGGCGTAGGCCACTGGAGGCAACGCCAAAAACAATCTGGTCCCTGATCATGGACTCTGTGGTGGTGCCGTAACCGCAGGACTGCGCTAGAATCCGGAGGTGCGTCAAAAAGGGTTGAAAAAGCTCCTCCTTACCTTGCAGGCGTTGCTGAAAGATGTATCTTTCGAAAGTTTCGTTTACTTCAGTTTGAAAGTGCTGGTCCATTTTGAGGATGACCGTGTCATATTTGGCCTGGTTTTCGCCTTCCTCGAACACCAGTGAATTAAAGACATCATTTGGGTGGGGGCCTGCGTAGAAGAGGAGCATTGCAATCTTCGAATCATCCGAGACATTCTGTTTTTCGGTGGCACGGATGTACAGGTCAAATCGCTGCCTGTAGAGCTTCCAGTTGGTGCCTAGGTTCCCCGTGACTTGCATCGGCTGCGGTTTGCCGGTGTGGTCCATGTCCAGAATGGCAGGTTGGTAGGCAGGTATCGATCCACTCCTGTACCATGTGGTGTTGGGTGTTCTAACACACAGAAGAGCCAACACAGTTGCATATGGTACAACACTTGTTTATTTAAACTCACTATTTACAACTTGGTCTTTGCACTCTGCACGTGGGGGGCTCCCTGCTTGTGGTGTTTCAACAGCTCTTTCATGCTTCCTTCTCCCCAGACCTACTGACCTCCAGGTGTCGTGCTCGTGCTTTTTATGTGGTTGGTGTTCTTGTCTGTGATTGGTTGTGGTGTTGTGTACTCTGATTTGCCTGTTAGTGTGTCCATCATGATGTGTGTGTTTGAATATCATGACACACTGTGCCTCTGCCTTTCCCGTGGTCAGCAGGTCAAACTCCGTCTGTAATCTTCGTCTCTCCCTGTATAGCCCTTCGACTGGGGCCTCCGCATACTTCTTATCCAACCTCAAAATTTCCCCCACTAATCTCTCTCTTTCTTTACCCTCTTGCTTCCCCTTGTGGGCTCTGATGGAAATCAGCTCTCCTCTACCCACCGCCTTCAGCGCTTCCCATACTACCCCCACCTGGACCTCCCCATCGTCATTAACCTCCAGGCATCGTTCGATACATCCCCTCACCCTTCCGCATACCCCCTCGTCCGCCAGAAGTTCCATGTCTAATCGCCACCATTAAGTAACTTAAAATGGCTGACTGCTGATCGTGGATTTGTTTAGACAGATTCTCAGGAGAGAGATAGAGAGATGCAGAGACAGAGAAGATGGGGAGAATAACTGACTACATTAATTCAAGATTCAGAATCTCCATCAAACACTGTTATCAAAAGTACATCATGGGGTTAGATACAGATTACACATCCCTCTACACTGCCCCCATCAAACACTCCCAGGACAGGTACAGCAAGGGGTTAGATACAGAGTAAAGCTCCCTCTACACTGTCCCCATCAAACACACCCAGGACAGGTACAGTGCTGGGTTAGATACAGAGTAAAGCTCCCTCTACACTGTCCCCATCAAACACACCCACGACAGGTACAGTGCTGGGTTAGATACAGAGTAAAGCTCCCTCTACACTGTCCCCATCAAACACTCCCAGGACAGGTACAGCACGGGATTAGATACAGAGTAAAGCTCCCTCTACACTGTCCCCATCAAACACACCCAGGACAGGTACAGTGCTGGGTTAGATACAGAGTAAAGCTCCCTCTACACTGTCCACATCAAACACTCCCAGGACAGGTACATCACGGGGTTAGATACAGAGTAAAGCTCCCTCTACACTGTCCCCATCAAACACACCCAGGACAGGTACAGCACGGGGTTAGATACAGAGTAAAGCTCCCTCGACACTGTCCACATCAAACACTCCCAGGACAGGTACATCACGGGGTTAGATACAGAGTAAAGCTCCCTCTACACTGTCCCCATCAAACACACCCAGGACAGGTTCAGTGCTGGTTAGATACAGAGTAAAGCTCCCTCTACACTGGCCCCATCAAACACTCCCAGGACAGGTACAACACAGGGTGAGATAGAGAGTAAAGTTCCCTCTACACTGTCCCCATCAAACACTCCCAGGACAGGTACAGCACGGGGTTAGATACAGAGTAAAGCTCCCTCTACACTGTCCACATCAAACACTCCCAGGACAGGTACAGCACGGGGTTAGATACAGAGTAAAGCTCCCTCTACACTGTCCCCATCAAACACTCCCAGGACAGGTACAGCACGAGGTTAGATACAGAGTAAAGCTCCCTCTACACTGTCCCCATCAAACACCCCCAGGACAGGTACAGCACGGGGTTAGATACAGAGTAAAGCTCCCTCTACACTGTCCCCAGCAAACACTCCCAGGTCAGGTTCAGCATGGGGTTACAGACGGAATAAATGTTCCTCTACAATTTCCAGAACAGAAGCTGCCAGGATATTTACAGCAAGTCGAGGGAATGAGGCAATGTTTCCAAAGGAAGGGTTTTATTTTTAAAAAAGATAGGGAATTATCAACATAACAGAAGTTACCCCAAATAATGATTACTCCAATATCCAAATCAAAAACATTGCAGAATTCATTCCCATCCCACTTTTCCGGATAATCTTAAATAGATAAACATAGAAATAATTAGCAATAACAGGCCACATGGAATAGGAGCAGGACTGAACCATTCAGCCCTTCGAGCTCGCTCCACCAGTCAATATGATCATGGAGCTTCTTCCATTTCAACCCCGTGTTCCTGCCCTATCCCCGTGCCTCTTACTGACCCATCAATCGCAGTCTAGAGCCGGTTCAATGACGGAGTCTCCACATCCCTCTGGGATAGAGAATTCCCAGGATTCACCACCATCTGAGTGACAAAATTCCTCCTCATCTCAGTCCGGCATATCGTTGGTTAATACACAGAATAAATGATATCTGGGAATGAATTATAGACTGCAATCTAATGGAGGGCTTCGGGATAGATTATATACAGAATAACAGATACCCAGGAGTGAGTTACAGACTGGAATCTAATCGAGGGGTTCAGGATGGTTTATATATAGAATAACAGATACCCGGGAGTGAGTTACAGACTGGAATCTAATCGAGGGGTTCAGGATAGTTTATATATAGAATAACAGATACCCAGGAGTGAGTTACAGACTGGAATCTAATCGAGGGGTTCAGGATGGTTTATATATAGAATAACAGATACCCAGGAGTGAGTTACTGACTGGAATATAATCGAGGGGTTCAGGATAGTTTATATACAGAATAACAGATACCCAGGAGTGAGTTACAGACTGGAATCTAATCGAGGGTTTCAGGATGGTTTATATATAGAATAACAGATACCCGGGAGTGAGTTACAGACTGGAATCTAATCGAGGGGTTCAGGATAGTTTATATATAAAATAACAGATACCCGGGAGTGAGTTACAGACTGGAATCTAATCGAGGGGTTCAGGATGGTTTATATATAGAATAACAGATACCCAGGAGTGAGTTACAGACTGGTATCTAATCGAGGGGTTCAGGATGGTTTATTTATAGAATAACAGATACCCGGGAGTGAGTTACAGACATGAATCTAATCGAGGGGTTCAGGATGGTTTATATATAGAATAACAGATACCCAGGAGTGAGTTACAGACTGGAATCTAATCGAGGGGTTCAGGATGGTTTATATATAGAATAACAGATACCCGGGAGTGAGTTACAGACATGAATCTAATCGAGGGGTTCAGGATGGTTTATATATAGAATAACAGATACCCTGGAGTGAGTTACAGACATGAATCTAATCGAGGGGTTCAGGATGGTTTATATATAGAATAACAGATACCCGGGAGTGAGTTACAGACTGGAATCTAATTGAGGGGTTCAGGATAGTTTATATACAGAATAACAGATACCCGGGAGTGATTTACAGACTGGAATCTAATCGAGGGATTCAGGATGGTTTATATATAGAATAACAGATACCCAGGAGTGAGTTACAGACTGGAATCTAATCGAGGGGTTCACAATGGTTTATATATAAAATAACAGATACCCGGGAGTGAGTTACAGAGCTAAATCTAATGGCTGGTTCAGGATGGTTTATATATCTCTCTCAGACAGACTGACTCAGTCATTCACACTCACTTACACACAATTACTCACTCACACTCACTCACGCTTACACACTCCTCTTACACTTACACAAACACTCACTCATTCTTTCACACTGACTCACACACACACATGATCTTACATACTTGCACACTCACTCACCTACTCACTCATTCTTACACACTAACTCGCTCACACACTCAAACTCACTTACACAGTCACTCACATTGACATACTCACACACTGACTCGCTCACTCTTAGACACACTATCCCTTACACACACTCGCCGTTTACAGATACGCTGCAGTGCGATACAATGTGCAATCTAATCGAGGGGTTAGATTTAACTAATTCTTACACACTCACTTGCACACACTCGTATGCACATACTCTTACACACTCACTGACAACCTTACACAATCACACACTAACACACACTCTCACTCGCTCATTCTTACACACAGACTCTTTATTACATACTGACTCTCACACTCACTGACTCTCACACACTCACTGACTCTCACACACTCACTGACTCTCACACACTCACTGACTCTCTCACACTCACTGACTCTCACACTCACTGACTCTCACACACTCACTGACTCTCTCACACTCACTGACTCTCACACTCACTGACTCTCACACACTCACTGACTCTCACACACTCACTGACTCTCACACTCACTGACTCTCACACTCACTGACTCTCACACACTCACTGACTCTCACACACTCACTGACTCTCACACTCACTGACTCTCACACTCACTGACTCTCACACACTCACTGACTCTCACACACTCACTGACTCACACACTCACTGACTCTCACACTCACTGACTCTCACACACTCACTGACTCTCACACACTCACTGACTCACACTCACTCACTGACTCTCAGACTCTCACACACTCTCTGACTCTCTCACACTCACTGACTCACACACTCACTGACTCTCACACTCACTGACTCTCACACACTCACTCTCACACAGACTCTTACACACTGTCACTCTGACACACTCACTCCCACACGCTAACACATACTCACTCTGCAATCTGGTAGAGAGAGAGAGAAATCTCAGATCAGAAACTCTGAACTCAATTTTGAAAGTGGTCATCATTTGTTGGGCTCTCCCTGTGCCCAGGTTGCCTGCAGAATTCACAAAATTAACGATAGTGGGGTCACTTTTAAAATGAACCCATTGACTGTAAAGTAATCTCGATTGCCCAGAATTAAAGTCCCTTAACTTGAAGCGGGTTTAATTCTGGAATGAAGCCTGTGTTTTAGGCCGAGACATAAATATGGAGGGTGAAATTAAATTCACAGGAGGTCATTTGAATTCAGTTTGAATTCACTCACTCTCACTCACACACAGACTGACTCACTCATTCACACTAACTTACACACAATTACTCACTCACTCTTACACACTCTCTCATTCACACTCACTCATACATACTCAGACACTCATATCCTCACTCATACACTCACACGCTCACTCACTCTTACACACTCACTCTTACACGCTCAATCACTCTCACTCACACACAGACGGACTCATTCATTCACACTCACTTACACACTCTCTCACTCACACTCACTTACTCTTACACACTCTCTCACTCACACTCACTCACACATACTCAGACACTCACTTCCTCACTCATACAATCACACGCTCACTCACTCTTACACATTCACACACTAACTCACTCTTACATGCTCAATCACTCTCTCTCAGACACAGACACAATCATTCACACTCACTTACACACAATTACTCACTCACACTCACTCACTCTTACACACAATTACTCACTCACACTCACTCACTCTTACACACAATTACTCACTCACACTCACTCACTCTTACACACTCTCACTCACACTCACTCGTACATACTCAGACACTCACTTCCTCACTCATACAATCACACGCTCACTCACTCTTACACATTCACACACACTCTCTCTTACACGCTCAATCACTCTCTCTCAGACAGACACTCTGTCATTCACACTCACTTACACACAATTACTCACTTACTCTTACACACTCTCTCATTCACACTCACTCACACATACTCAGACACTCACATCCTCACTCATACACTCACACGCTCACTCACTCTTACACATTCACACACACTCACTCACTCTTACACACTCTCACTCACACTCACTCATACATACTCAGACACTCACATCCTCACTCATACAATCACACGCTCACTCATTCTTACACATTCACACTCACTCACTCTTACACGCTCAATCACTCTCTCTCAGACACAGACTGACTCATTCATTCACACTCACTTACACCTTCTCTCACTCACACTCACTCACTCTTACACACTCTCTCACTCACACTCACTCATACATACTCAGACACTCACTTCCTCACTCATACACTCACACGCTCACTCACTCTTACACATTCACACACACACACTCTTACACGCTCAATCACTCTCTCTCAGGCACAGACTAACTCATTCATTCACACTCACTTACACACTCTCTCACTCACACTCACTCACTCTTACACACTCTCTCACTCACACTCACTCACACATACTCAGACACTCACTTCCTCACTCATACAATCACACGCTCACTCACTCTTACACATTCACACACACTCACTCACTCTTACACGCTCTCTCACTCACAGTCACTCACACATACTCAGACACTCACTTCCTCACTCATACACTCACACGCTCACTCACTCTTACACATTCACACACACACACTCACTCACACATACTCAGACACTCACACACTCTTACACGCTCAATCACTCTCTCTCACACAGACACACTGAGTCATTCACACTCACTTACACACAATTACTCACTCACACTCACTCACGCTTACACACTCCTCTTACACTCACACTTACACAAACACTCTCATTCTTTCACATTGACTGACACACATGATCTTACACACTCACACTCACTCTTACATACTCACACCCTCACACACACTCACTATTACTCACACATTCTTACATATGCACACTCTTACACACATACTCACTCACTTTTACACATTAACTCACTCACTGTTGCACACTCACCCACACTTGCAATCACTCACACTCACATACCCACTCCCACAGACTCACACTCATTCACATTCACTCACACGCTCAGTCTTACACACTCAGTCACTCTTATACAAACACACTGTTCACACACTCACTCGTACTCACTCACTCTCACTCTTACACTCACACACTAGTTCTCACTCTTACTCTATGACACACTCATTAACTGCTTTACATACTCACTCAGAGAGCGAGGGAGGCGCGCAGAGCGAGGGAGGCGCGCACGGAGCAAGGGAGGCGCACGGAGCAAGGGAGGCGCACGGAGCGAGGGAGGCGCACGGAGCGAGGGAGGCGCACGGAGCGAGGGAGGCGCACAGAGCGAGAAAGGCGCACAGAGCGAGAAAGGCGCACAGAGCGAGGGAGGCGCACAGAGCGAGGGAGGGGCACAGAGCGAGGGAGGCGCGCACGGAGCGAGGGAGGCTCACAGAGTGAGGGAGGCGCACAGAGCGAGGGAGGCGCACAGAGTGAGCGAGGCGCACAGAGCGAGGGAGGCTCACAGAGCGAGGGAGGCGCACAGAGCGAGGGAGGCTCACAGAGCGAGGGACGCGCACAGAGCGAGGGAGGCGCACAGAGCGAGGGAGGCGCACAGAGCGAGGGAGGCGCACAGAGCGAGGGAGGCGCACAGAGCGAGGGAGGCGCACAGAACGAGGGAGGGGCACAGAGCGAGGGAGGTGCACAGAGCGAGGGAGGCCCACACAGCGAGGGAGGCGCACAGAGCGAGGGAGGCTCATAGAGCGAGGGAGGCGCACAGAGCGAGGGAGGCGCACAAACCGAGGGAGGCGCACAGAGCGAGGGACGCGCACAGAGCGAGGGACGCGCACAGAGCGAGGATGGCGCACAGAGCGAGGGAGGCTCAAAGAGCGAGGGAGGTGCACAGAGCGAGGGAGGCGCACAGAGCGAGGGAGGCGCACAGAGCGAGGGAGGCGCACAGAGCAAGGGAGGCGCACAGAGCGAGGGAGGCGCACAGAGCGAGGGAGGCGCAGAGCGTGGGAGGCACACAGAGCGAGGGAGGTGCACAGAGCGAGGGAGGCGCACAGAGCGAGGGAGGCTCACAGAGCGAGTGAGGCTCACAGAGCGAGGGGGGCGCACAGAGCGAGGGAGGCTCACAGAGCGAGGGAGGTGCACAGATCGAGGGAGGCGCACAGAGTGAGGGAGGCGCACAGGGCGAGGGAGGCGCACAGAGTGAGGGAGGTGCACAGAACGAGGAAGGCTCACAGGGCGAGGGAGGCGCACAGGGCGAGGGAGGCGCACAGGGCGAGGGAGGCGCACAGAGCGAGGGAGGCGCCAGAGCGAGGGAGGCTCACAGAGCGAGGGAGGCTCACAGAGCGAGGGAGGGGCACAGAGCGAGGGAGGGGCACAGAGCGAGGGAGGCGCACAGAGCGAGGGAGGCCCACAGAGTGAGGGAGGCTCACAGAGCGAGGGAGGCGCACAGAGCGAGGGAGGCTCACAGAGCGAGGGAGGCTCACAGAGCGAGGGAGGCGCACAGAGCGATGGAGTGGCACAGAGCGACGCACAGAGCGAGGGAGGCTCACAGAGCGAGGGATGCTCACAGAGCGAGGGAGGTGCACAGATCGAGGGAGGTGCACAGAGCGAGGGAGGCGCCAGAGCGAGGGAGGCTCACAGAGCGAGGGAGGCTCACAGAGCGAGGGAGGGGCACAGAGCGAGGGAGGCGCACAGAGCGAGGGAGGCGCACAGAGCGAGGGAGGCTCACAGAGCGAGAGACGCACGCAGAACGAGGGAGGCACGCAGAGCGAGGGAGGCCCGCAGAGCGAGGGAGGCTCACAGAGCGAGGGAGGCGCACAGAGCGAGGGAGGGGCACAGAGTGAGGGAGGCTCACAGAGCGAGGGAGGCTCACAGAGCGAGAGAGGCGCACAGAGCGAGGGAGGCTCACAGAGCGAGGGAGGCGCACAGAGCGAGGGAGGCGCACAGGGCGAGGGAGGCGCACAGAGCGAGGGAGGCTCACAGAGCGAGGGAGGCTCACAGAGCGAGAGAGGCGCACAGAGCAAGGGAGGCTCACAGAGCGAGGGAGGCGCACAGGGCGAGGGAGGCGCACAGAGTGAGGGAGGCTCACAGAGCGAGGGAGGCTCACAGAGCGAGGGAGGCGCACAGAGCAAGGGAGGCTCACAGAGCGAGGGAGGCGCACAGAGCGAGTGAGGCGCACAGGGCGAGGGAGGCGCACAGAGTGAGGGAGGCTCACAGAGCGAGGGAGGCTCACAGAGCGAGGGAGGCTCACAGAGCAGAGAGGCGCACAGAGCGAGGGAGGCTCACAGAGCGAGGGAGGCGCACAGAGCGAGGGAGGCGCACAGAGCGAGAGAGGCCCACAGAGCGATGGAGGCCCACAGAGTAAGGGAGGCTCACAGAGCGAGGGAGGGTCACAGAGCGAGAGAGGCGCACAGAGCGAGGGAGGTGCACAGAGCGAGGGAGGCGCACAGAGCGAGGGAGGGGCACAGAGCGAGAGAGGCCCACAGAGCGATGGAGGCCCACAGAGTGAGGGAGGCTCACAGAGCGAGGGAGGCTCACAGAGCGAGAGAGGCGCACAGAGCGAGGGAGGCGCACAGAGCGAGGGAGGCGCACAGAGCGAGGGAGGGGCACAGAGCGAGGGAAGGGCACAGAGCGAGGGAGGCGCACAGGGCGAGGGAGGCGCACAGAGCGATGGAGTGGCACAGAGCTACGCACAGAGCGAGGGAGGCTCACAGAGCGAGGGATGCTCACAGAGCGAGGGAGGAGCACAGAGCGAGGGAGGGGCACAGAACGAGGTAGGTGCACAGAGCGAGGGATGCTCACAGAGCGAGGGAGGAGCACAGAGCGAGGGAGGGGCACAGAACGAGGTAGGTGCACAGAGCGAGGGAGGGGCACAGAGCGAGGGAGGGGCACAGAGCGAGGGAGGGGTACAGAGCGAGGGAGGCTCACAGAGCGAGGGAGGCGCACAGAGCGAGGGAGGGGCACAGCGCGAGGGAGGGACACAGAGCGAGGGAGGGACACAGAGCGAGGGAGGCTCACAGAGCGAGGGAGGCGCACAGAGCGAGGGAGGTGCACAGAGCGAGGGAGGCGCACAGAGCGAGGGAGGCGCACAGTGCGAGGGAGGCGCACAAAGCGAGGGAGGTGCACAGATCGAGGGAGGCGCACAGAGCGAGGGAGGCTCACAGAGCGAGAGAGGCCCACAGAGCGCGGGAGGCGCACAGAGCGAGTGAGGCGCACAGAGCGAGGGAGGCTCACAGAGCGAGGGAGGCGCACAGAGCGAGGGAGGGGCACAGAGCGAGGGAGGGGCACAGAGCGAGGGAGGCGCACAGAGCGAGTGAGTCTCACAGAGCGATGGAGGCGCACAGAACGAGGGAGGCGCACAGAGCGAGGGAGGCGCACAGAGCGAGGGAGGAGCAGAGCGAGGGAGGCACGCAGAGCGAGGGAGGCCCGCAGAGCGAGGGAGGCTCACAGAGCGAGGGATGCTCACAGAGCGAGGGAGGTGCACAGATCGAGGGAGGTGCACAGAGCGAGGGAGGCGCCAGAGCGAGGGAGGCTCACAGAGCGAGGGAGGGGCACAGAGCGAGGGAGGCTCACAGAGCGAGGGAGGCGCACAGAGCGAGGGAGGCGCACAGAGCGAGGGAGGCGCACAGAGCGAGGGAGGCTCACAGAGCGAGGGACGCGCACAGAGCGAGGGAGGCTCACAGCGCGAGGGAGGCGCACAGAGCGAGGGAGGCGCACAGAGCGAGGGAGGCGCACAGAGCGAGGGAGGCGCACAGAGCGACGGAGGCGCACAGAGCGAGGGAGGCTCACAGAGTGAGGGAGGCGCACAGAGCGAGGGAGGCGCACAGAGCGAGGGAGGCGCACAGAGCGAGGGAGGCGCACAGAGCGAGGGAGGCGCACAGAGCGAGGGAGGCGCACAGAGCGAGGGAGGCTCACAGAGCGAGGGACGCACCCAGAACGAGGGAGGCACGCAGAGCGAGGGAGGCCCGCAGAGCGAGGGAGGCTCACAGAGCGAGGGAGGCGCACAGAGTGAGGGAGGCTCACAGAGCGAGGGAGGCTCACAGAGCGAGAGAGGCGCACAGAGCGAGGGAGGCTCACAGAGCGAGGGAGGCGCACAGAGCGAGGGAGGCGCACAGGGCGAGGGAGGCGCACAGAGTGAGGGAGGCTCACAGAGCGAGGGAGGCTCACAGAGCGAGGGAGGCTCACAGAGCGAGAGAGGCGCACAGAGCGAGGGAGGCTCACAGAGCGAGGGAGGCGCACAGAGCGAGGGAGGCGCACAGAGCGAGGGAGGCGCACAGAGCGATGGAGTGGCACAGAGCGAGGGAGGCGCACAGAGCGAGGGAGGCGCACAGAGCGAGGGAGGCGCACAGAGCGAGGGAGGCTCACAGAGCGAGGGAGGCGCACAGAGCGAGGGAGGCGCACAGAGCGAGGGAGGCTCACAGAGCGAGGGAGGCGCACAGCGCGAGGGAGGCTCACAGAGCGAGAGAGGCCCACAGAGCGAGGGAGGCGCTCAGAGCGAGGGAGGCCCACAGAGTGAGAGAGGCCCACAGAGCGATGGAGGCCCACAGAGTGAGGGAGGCTCACAGAGCGAGGGAGGCTCACAGAGCGAGAGAGGCGCACAGAGCGAGGGAGGCTCACAGAGCGAGGGAGGCGCACAGAGCGAGGGAGGCTCACAGAGCGAGAGAGGCGCACAGAGCGAGGGACGCGCACAGAGCGAGGGAGGCGCACAGAGCGAGGGAGGGGCACAGAGCGAGGGAGGGGCACAGAGCGAGGGAGGCGCACAGGGCGATGGAGGCGCACAGAGCGATGGAGTGGCACAGAGCTACGCACAGAGCGAGGGAGGCTCACAGAGCGAGGGATGCTCACAGAGCGAGGGAGGAGCACAGAGCGAGGGAGGGGCACAGAACGAGGTAGGTGCACAGAGCGAGGGAGGCGCACAGAGCGAGGGAGGCTCACAGAGCGAGGGAGGCGCACAGAGCGAGGGAGGCGCACAGAGCGAGGGAGGGGCACAGAGCGAGGGAGGGGCACAGAGCGAGGGAGGGGTACAGAGCGAGGGAGGCTCACAGAGCGAGGGAGGCGCACAGAGCGAGGGAGAGGCACAGCGCGAGGGAGGGACACAGAGCGAGGGAGGGTCACAGAGCGAGGGAGGCTCACAGAGCGAGTGAGGCGCACAGAGCGAGGGAGGTGCACAGAGCGAGGTAGGCGCACAGAGCGAGGGAGGCGCACAGAGCGAGGGAGGCCCACAGAGTGAGGGAGGCGCACAGAGCGAGGGAGGTGCACAGATCGAGGGAGGCGCACAGAGCGAGGGAGGCTCACAGAGCGAGGGAGGCCCACAGAGCGAGAGAGGCCCACAGAGCGCGGGAGGCGCACAGAGCGAGGGAGGCGCACAGAGCGAGTGAGGCGCACAGAGCGAGGGAGGCTCACAGAGCGAGGGAGGCCCGCAGAGCGAGGGAGGCGCACAGAGCGAGGGAGGCGCACAGAGCGAGGGAGGTGCACAGATCGAGGGAGGCGCACAGAGCGAGGGAGGCTCACAGAGCGAGGGAGGCCCACAGAGCGAGAGAGGCCCACAGAGCGCGGGAGGCGCACAGAGCGAGGGAGGCGCACAGAGCGAGTGAGGCGCACAGAGCGAGGGAGGCTCACAGAGCGAGAGAGGCCCACAGAGCGCGGGAGGCGCACAGAGCGAGGGAGGCGCACAGAGCGAGTGAGTCTCACAGAGCGATGGAGGCGCACAGAGCGAGGTAGGCGCACAGAGCGAGGGAGGCGCACAGAGCGAGGGAGGCGCAGAGCGAGGGAGGCACGCAGAGCGAGGGAGGCCCACAGAGCGAGGGAGGCGCAGAGCGAGGGAGGCGCACAGAGCGAGGAGGCGCACAGAGCGAGGGAGGCCCGCAGAGCGAGGGAGGCTCACAGAGCGAGGGAGGCGCACAGAGCGAGGGAGGCGCACAGAGCGAGGGAGGCTCACAGAGCGAGGGACGCGCACAGAGTGAGGGAGGCTCACAGAGCGAGGGAGGCTCACAGAGCGAGGGAGGCTCACAGAGCGAGAGAGGCGCACAAAGCGAGGGAGGCTCACAGAGCGAGGGAGGCGCACAGAGCGAGGGAGGCGCACAGAGCGAGGGAGGCGCACAGAGCGATGGAGTGGCACAGAGCGAGGGAGGCGCACAGAGCGAGGGAGGCGCACAGAGCGAGGGAGGCGCACAGAGCGAGGGAGGCTCACAGAGCGAGGGAGGCGCACAGAGCGAGGGAGGCGCACAGAGCGAGGGAGGCTCACAGAGCGAGGGAGGCGCACAGCGCGAGGGAGGCTCACAGAGCGAGAGAGGCCCACAGAGCGAGGGAGGCGCTCAGAGCGAGGGAGGCCCACAGAGTGAGAGAGGCCCACAGAGCGATGGAGGCCCAAAGAGTGAGGGATGCTCACAGATCGAGGGAGGCGCACAGATCGAGGGAGGCGCACAGAGCGAGGGAGGCGCACAGAGCGAGGGAGGCTCACAGAGCGAGAGAGGCGCACAGAGCGAGGGAGGCTCACAGAGCGAGGGAGGCGCACAGAGCGAGGGAGGCGCACAGAGCGAGGGAGGGGCACAGAGCGAGGGAGGGGCACAGAGCGATGGAGGCGCACAGGGCGATGGAGGCGCACAGAGCGATGGAGTGGCACAGAGCTACGCACAGAGCGAGGGAGGCTCACAGAGCGAGGGATGCTCACAGAGCGAGGGAGGAGCACAGAGCGAGGGAGGGGCACAGAACGAGGTAGGTGCACAGAGCGAGGGAGGCGCACAGAGCGAGGGAGGCTCACAGAGCGAGGGAGGCGCACAGAGCGAGGGAGGCGCACAGAGCGAGGGAGGGGCACAGAGCGAGGGAGGGGCACAGAGCGAGGGAGGGGTACAGAGCGAGGGAGGCGCACAGAGCGAGGGAGGCGCACAGAGCGAGGGAGGGGCACAGCGCGAGGGAGGGACACAGAGCGAGGGAGGGACACAGAGCGAGGGAGGCTCACAGAGCGAGTGAGGCGCACAGAGCGAGGGAGGTGCACAGAGCGAGGGAGGCGCACAGAGCGAGGGAGGCGCACAGTGCGAGGGAGGCGCACAGAGCGAGGGAGGCTCACAGAGCGAGAGAGGCCCACAGAGCGCGGGAGGCGCACAGAGCGAGGGAGACGCACAGAGCGAGTGAGTCTCACAGAGCGAGGGAGGCGCACAGAGCGAGGGAGGCGCACAGTGCGAGGGAGGCGCACAGAGCGAGGGAGGCTCACAGAGCGAGAGAGGCCCACAGAGCGATGGAGGCGCACAGAGCGAGGTAGGCGCACAGAGCGAGGGAGGCGCACAGAGCGAGGGAGGCGCAGAGCGAGGGAGGCACGCAGAGCGAGGGAGGCCCGCAGAGCGAGGGAGGCTCACAGAGCGAGGGAGGCGCACAGAGCGAGGGAGGCGCACAGAGCGAGGGAGGCGCACAGAGCGAGGGAGGCTCACAGAGCGAGGGACGCGCACAGAGCGAGGGAGGCTCACAGCGCGAGGGAGGCGCACAGAGCGAGGGAGGCGCACAGAGCGAGGGAGGCGCACAGAGCGAGGGAGGCGCACAGAGCGACGGAGGCGCACAGAGCGAGGGAGGCTCACAGAGTGAGGGAGGCGCACAGAGCGAGGGAGGCGCACAGAGCGAGGGAGGCGCACAGAGCGAGGGAGGCGCACAGAGCGAGGGAGGCTCACAGAGCGAGGGAGGCGCACACAGCGAGGGAGTCGCACAGAGCGAGGGGGACGCACAGAGCGAGGGAGGCGCACAGAGCGAGGGAGGCGCACAGAGCGAGGGAGGGGCACAGAGCGAGGGAGGCGCACAGAGCGAGGCAGGCGCACAGAGCGATGGAGGCGCACAGAGCGAGGGAGGCGCACAGAGCGACGGAGGGACACAGCGAGAGAGGGACACAGCGAGAGAGGGACACGGCGAGAGAGGCAGAGAGAGGGACACAGCGAGAGCGAGGGACACAGCCAGAGAGAGGGACACATAGAGGGAGAGGGACACAGAAAGAGTGACACCGATAGAAAGAGGTACGCAGTGAAAGAGAGGGATAGAGTGAGATAGGAGGACTCAGCGAGAGAGCGGGACACAGAGGGAGAGAGGGATACACACAGAAAGAGGTACACAGCGGGTCTGGATCAGAGGTTTCGGGGACGTGAGTGGGTCAGGATGTGAGGGTTAGGGGACATGAGGGTGTGATGGTGTGAGGGTGCCAGGACGTGAGGCAGTCAGGACATTGGGGTTATCAAAATGACCGTTTTCATTGAATCCAAATTGTTTCTTTATAAATTCCAGTCTCAGGAATTGACATCAGAGGATTTCAGTGAAAAATCCCATTGAACCCCCTTGTCTAATAAAATGATATTGTTGCCAATGACCGTGTATTGATTCAGGAATAAACTTTACATCTCACAGTGTGAAAAAGTCAAATTGAATCCAAATTTATACAGCAGCTCATTGAAGAAATCTGTCTGTGAACAACATGTAAAATATGAAGTGGAACTTTGCAATGAGCTTTGTTTTTGTGGCCAGGAATCTTCTCTTAAAATGGAGGCAGAAATGAAGTTGTGTTTAACTCACATTCTGTGATTTCTTGCTGGTTTTTACTCATTCTATGGAAAGCCTTCCTAAGGCGACAGACGAATGGTCATTCCAAACAGGTCAGAAACTCAGAGGGAAACATTTGTCAAACAAAGACAGAAATAATGACAGGACATTGCTGAATCTCTTGTTGACTGCTGAATTAACATAACCATAGACAGGACAAGTGTCTTCCTTAGCAGACACAGGAACCACACCGAGGGGGACATTCCTGACAGAACGTCGGGGGTGGGGTCGGCACACAGGTCACTGAGGAGATCTCAGTCCAAATTGTTTCCAATCATTTCCCAAACGTTTGACGTTTGTGGCTCTTCCAAAATTTATGATACTTTGCTGTCTCTATTCTGTGAATCCAGCTGTGAAATATCTTCACTTCAATGTCTTTTCCCCAACACTATCCCCATGTCCCTTTATGTCAATGGGATTTAGAAATCAGTCAATCTCTGCTTTAAACTTGGTCAATATCTTTCCATCTTTGAGAGTGGAGAAATCACCAGGAATGTGGGATTTGATCTCCAGGGTTAGGTTGGAGAAACAGGGCTCGTTCAGGCCCTATTGAACCAATATCTCCTCCTAGGACAGTCCGGCAATCTCACTATCAGCCAATTGACCCTCCGCTGCACTCCCTCTCTGGCAACTATATCCTTTCTATGTTAGGGAGACCGAAACTGTACACAGTACTCCAGGTGTGGTCTCACCAAGGCCTTGTGTAACTGCAGTAAGACATCTCCACTTCTGAACTCAAATCCCTCTTGCAATGAAGGCCAACATGTCATTGGTCTTCTTAACTGCTTGTTGCACCCCCTTCTCCACTTTCAGTGACTGGTGTACAAGCTCCCTTTGTACATCCACATTGCCCAACATACCACCATTTAAATTTGACTCTTTCCTTCAGTTTTTGTTTGACACTAACTTGGACAACTGTCCGAATTGTCTCAGTGTTGTGCTCACATAAAATGGCCACCATTAAGTAACTTAAAATGGCTGGCTGCTGATCGTGGATTTGTTTAGACAGATTCCCAGAGAGAGAGATAGAGAGATGCAGACAGAGAAGATGGGGAGAATACAGAATACATTAATTCAAGATTCAGAATCTCCATCAAACACTGTTAGCAAAAGTACATCATGGGGTTAGATTCAGATTACACATCCCTCTACACTGTCCCCATCAAACATTCCCAGGGCAGCTACAGTACGATGATGCAGAGTAAAGCTCCCTCTACACTGTCCCCATCAAACACTCCCAGGACAGGTACAGCACTGGGTTAGATACAGAGTAAAGCTCCCTCTACACTTTCCCCATCAAACACTCCCAGGACAGGTACAGCACGGGGTTAGATACAGAGTAAAACTCCATCTACACTGTCCCCAACAAAAACGCCCGGACAGGTACATCACGGGGTCAGATATCGAGCAGGGCTCTCTCTACACTATACGGTTTCCATTTTCTCTCATCATATTTGCTTCTTTGCCAATTCACTTTAATTCTGTGTCTTCTCGTTCTTGAGCTTCTTAATAGTGGGAACAGTTTCTCCCTGTCTACTCTGTCCAGCACCCCCATGAATTTGAACACCTCTATCTAATCTCCTCTTGGCCATTTCTCTGCGTGGAGAACAGACCCAACCTCTCCAATCTAACCTCATCACTGAAGTTTCTCATCCCTGAACCATTCTTGTGAACCTCCTCTGCACTCGCTCCAGTGTGTTCACATCAATCCCATAGTGTGGTGCCCAGAACTGTCCACAATATTCCAGCTGAGGTCTAACTAGTGTCTTGTATAAGTTCAGCATTACCTCCTCGCTCGTGTACCAATGCGGGAAAATACTGAGCAGGTCAGGCAGCATCTATGGAGAGAGAAACAGAATCTTGGACCAGGGAGACTGGCAGATAGACAGATAGAGAAAAGTCCACACACACAGTAACACACTTACCCTCACACAGACACCCCGCTCTAAACAGATAGAAAATGCGGCAGATCACTTCTCCATCAGTCAATGGAAGGAGATTAATTGGATTTCTCTTCAAAAGGTCCAGCACATATTTAAAAGAATGGGTGGGTGGGAGAGTTGGCGCTTCCCAATCTTTTGTATTGGGCTGTGAATTTGGAGAAGATTGGGCAATGGTGGGGAGAGGAAGAAGCGGAATGGGTACAGGTGGAGGAAGCATCGTGTAAGGTGCTAGTTTGCAGACTTCCGCTGCGGCTCCACTCCCATTTCCCCCGGGGAGGTTTACACAAAGCCCGGTGCTGGCATCTTCCTTCAGCATCTGGAGCAAGCGGAGACGCCATTTTGCTTTGGTAAACGTGACAGTGCGAGCCCCTATTTATGGAAACCACCGATTCACCCTGGCGGCAAGTTTGATACAATATTATCACAGTGGCATAAAGCTGGGTTGAGACAGGTTATCATAGGTTATCATAGAATTTATAGTGCAGAAGGAGGCCATTCGGCCCATCGAGTCTGTACCGGCTCTTGGAACGAGCACCCTACCCAACACCTCTACCCTATCCCCATAACCCAGTAACCCCATCCAACACTAAGGGCAATTTGGGACATTAAGGGCAATTTGTCATGGCCAATCCACCTAACCTGCACATCTTTGGACTGTGGGAGGAAACGGGAGCACCCGGAGGAAACCCACGCACACACGAGGAGGATGTGCAGACTCCGTACAGACAGTGACCCAAGCCGGAATCGAATCTGCGACCCTGGAGCTGTGAAGCAATTGTGCTATCCACAATGCTACCGTGCTGCCCACGGTAGCACGGTTAAAGACTTGTTGTTGGAAAGTAGATTTGAAGAATTGAGGGAGAAACATAAAATGCAGAGGGAGGTGAAGTTTAATTATCTTCAATGAAGAAACTTGGTGAAAAAGGAGTTGTCCTCTTTTGTTTGCCTACCGGAGAACAAGCTGCTGGAGAAATTGCTCCTCCCAGCTGAGTTGGTGATGGGAGAATTACTAACATTTACAGGTGGCTGATGGACAGAAAGAAAGCAGCGATTGAAGAGATGAAACAAAAGTGGAAGGAAGAGTTGGATGTGGAGTTGGAATGGGGACTATGGGGTGAGATTATACACAGGGTCAATGCGACATCTTCATGTGCTCGGATGGGCTTGATACAATTCAAGGATGTACACAGGGGCCCATATGACACAGGAACGAATGAGCAGATTCCTCACAGAGGAAGAAGATAAATGTGAGAGTGTAAAGGAGGACCAGTTAACCATGTCCACATCGTCTGGTCACGTCCACGATTAGTGGGCTTCTGGCTCTTGCTATTTAAAACACGAACAAAAGTTGTGGAGGTGGAAATATTACTGGGACCACATGAGGCAATTTCTGGGGTGTCGGAAGTACCGGGACTAATAGATGGGGACGGGGCCGATGTGGTGGCCTTTGCCACATTGATCGCCCGGAGGCTAATTTTATTGGAAGGGAAGTCAGAAGATCCACCAAAAATATCGACATGGTTGAGGGATATTGCGGAATTCCTTAAACTTGAGAAAGTAAAGTTAGCCCTTTGTGGCTCAGATGGGGGTTTCTGGATGAGATGGAAGCTGTTCTTGTCTCTATTTGCAGATCTGTTTGTTACCAGTGGGCAAGGGGAGGGAAAGGATTAATGGAAATAAAGGAATAAATCTCAAATGAGGAGAATAGTATTTTGTTTGTGTTGTGACTGACTGAATGTTTGTATGTTGTTATGTCCGTCCTCATCGGAATGAAAATATTTTCAAAAAACACAGCAACAGTGACCACACTTTTTAAAAAGTAGCTCTCTGACTGCAGAATGGGTTTGAAGGTCATGAGTTAAAAGTCTTAAACTTAAACGTGGGAATGAGGGAGTTAATTCATCCTTTCCACAGGGGACGTGGGGGAATTTTCCACCATGATCACATTTCTGGGGCGGGATTCTCCGATATCGGCGCGATGTCCGCCGACCGGCGCCAAAAACGGCGCGAATCAGTCCAGCATCGCGCTGCCCCAAAGGTGCGGAAGTCTCCGCATCGTGAGGGGCCGAGCCCACATCTTGAGGGGCTAGGCCCGCGCCGGACTGATTTCCGCCCCGCCAGCTGGCGGGAAAGGCCTTTGGTGCCCCGCCAGCTGGCGTGGAAATGACTTTGCCGGGCGGCGCATGCGCGGGAATGTCAGCGGCCGCTCACGGCATCCCCGCGCATGCGCAGTGGAGGGGGTCTCTTCCGCCTCCGCCATGGTGGAGACCATGGCAAAGGCGGAAGGAAAAAAGTGCCCCCACGGCACAGGCCCGCTCGCGGATCGGTGGGCCCCGATCGCGGGCCAGGCCCCCGTGGGGGCACCCTGCGGGGCCAGATCGCCCCGCGCCCCCCCCCCCAGGACCCCGAGCCTGCCTGCGCCGCCGTGTCCCGCCGTCCCAAAGGTGGTTCAATCCACGCCGGCTGGCATGGGTTGACAGCAGCGGGACTTCG
Organism: Scyliorhinus torazame; assembly: GCF_047496885.1. Lineage (NCBI taxonomy): Eukaryota > Metazoa > Chordata > Chondrichthyes > Carcharhiniformes > Scyliorhinidae > Scyliorhinus > Scyliorhinus torazame. Next base: position 55,471,862 of record NC_092710.1, read on the forward strand.
GCCCATCGCGGACCGGAGAATCGCCGGGGGGGGGGTTCCTGCCGAACGCCGCGGTGCGATTCCCACCCCCGCCGAATCTCTGGTGGCGGAGAATCCGCGACACGGCGGGGGCGGGATTCATGCCGGTCGGTGGGGGGTCGGAGAAACGCGCCCCAGATTGTGGAATCTTACTGTGCAATCAATATGCCCGCTGTCAGTTTGTACATGTTCAACTAGAAAGAGAGAAAGAAATCCATCTTCAGAGACTCTGAACTGAATTTTGAAAGTGCCCCATTTCTGGGCTCTTCCTGTGCACAAGCTGCCTGCAGAATTCCCCAAATTAAAAACCAGGGGCGAAATTCTCCGTTATCGGCGGAAACTCCGCCGATCGGCGCAAAAAACGGCGCAAATCCCACTTGCGTCACGTCATAAAAATGGGCCGATAGTCTGCGGCCCGAAATGGGCTAGCAGCGACGTAACGGGATCCGCGCTTGCGCAGTGGTTCACGCCGTGCAGCGTCATACGCGCTGCACGGCGTGACGGCTCATAAGGCCGCGCAGCTCCCCCCCACCCGACCGGAACACCCGACCGCAACACCCGACTGGATGGCTGGCCGTCGCTCAGCCCCGAGGTTCCAGTCACGCGATGTGGAGGCGCTCCTGGACGCGGTGGAGCAGAGGAGGGATGCCCTGTATCCCGGGCACGGCCGCAGAGTTGCCCCACACCACAGCCGGCGTCTGTGGAGGGAGGTGGCAGAGGCCGTCACCGCTGTGGCCCTAACACCACGGACAGGCACCCAGTGCCACAAGAAGGTGAACAACCTCGTCAGAGCAGGCAGGGTGAGCCTCCCCCATATCCCCCCTCCCCATATCCCCCCTCCCCCATATCCCCCAAATCCCCCTCCCCCATATCCCCCCTCCCCCATATCCCCCCTCCCCCATATCCCCCCCTCCCCATATCCCCCCTCCCCCATATCCCCCATATCCCCCCTCCCCCATATCCCCCTCCCCCATATCCCCCCTCCCCCATATCCCCCCTCCCCCATATCCCCCTCCCCCATATCCCCCATATCCCCCCTCCCCCATATCCCCCCCTCCCCCATATCCCCCTCCCCCATATCCCCCTCCCCCATATCCCCCATACCCCCCTCCCCATATCCCCCCTCCCCCATATCCCCCCTCCCCCATATCCCCCATATCCCCCCTCCCCCATATCCCCCCTCCCCCATATCCCCCATCCCCCATATCCCCCCTCCCCCATATCCCCCCTCCCCATATCGCCCCTCCCCCATATCCCCCCCTCCCCCATATCCCCCCTCCCCCATATCCCCCCTCCCCCATATCCCCAAGTGAATCCAGCCCTAACCTTAACCTCTGCAATGCACGCGCAACCGATGGCGTGCATTCATATACCTGCCTAACACTGTTGCCTTGTACCCCTGCCACCCCCCCCCCCCCCCACAGGAGAAGCGCGCACACAACAATAGGGAGCATGTGAGGACTGGAGGAGGGCCCGCTGATGAGAGGCCACTGACCGTACACGAGGAAAGGGCCCTGGAACTGGCTGGCGGACCTGAGGACCGGGAGGTTGCTGATGCAGAGGTCGGGGCCCCACGAGCAAGTGAGCCACCAACAGCCCGTCCCCATATCCCCCCTCCCCTATAACCCCCTCCCCCGTATCACCTGATCACTGCCTGATGTCTAACCATGCATGCTTCATTGTGTATCGCAGGACCAAACGTCCAGGCACCCATCCCCGCAGATGCAGACCGCCCGCAGGATGCCCCTCGGAGACCACGGGAGACGGAGAGACCCGCACCCTCCAGCATGCGACGCCCGCAGGATGCCCCTCGGAGACCACAGGAGACGGAGAGACCCGCACCCTCCAGCATGCGACGCCCGCATGATGCCCCTCGGAGACCACAGGAGACGGAGAGACCCGCACCCTCCAGCATGCGACGCCCGCAGGATGCCCCTCGCACACCACGGGAGACGGAGAGACCTGGAGCAACAGGGAGACGACACCCCCGTCACGTGCGGGAGCGACCACCCAGCGATGAGGGGGGCAGCCACAGGCCCCCGTCACATCCGAGCCAGGACACCACTACCCAGGACACCACTATCCAGGACACCCCTACCCGGGACACCATTACCCAGGACACCCCTACCCGGGACAGCACTACCCGGGACAGCACTACCCGGGACAGCACTACCCGGGACAGCACTACCCGGGACAGCACTACCCAGGACACCCCTACCCGGGAAGACGAAATACCGGACAGTGACTCAGAGTGGATGGGTGGAGACGAACCCCCACCCCAAAGTGCCATGGACTCAGAGTGGGACGAAGAGCACGACACAACGCCACTGCTGTCACCAACACCCTCCACCATCGCAGAAACACTCACCACGGTTGGGCACTTTAGTGATGAGGCGTCTGGTACACTCACTGGTGCGCACAACACAGACGTCCCGGTACAGCAGGTGGAGGTAGGAGCAGCAGAGGGACCGGGCGGTCGGAGGGCAGCCCAGGCCAAGCGAACATCTTCCGCCCAGATGGATCCCGGGTTCCTGCAGTTACCACACCCACACATAGATCCGATGCAACCACCGACACGGAGACGAGCGAATAGGGTGACGGGTGGCTTGCGGCGGCTGCGGTCGCAGGTGGAGGAGTCCACCCGCGTCCAGGAGCTGGGAGTGGTCCCGGTCATGCGTGCCACCCAGGCTGACACCGCACGGGTGGCGTCCGCGGTGGAGGCAATGGGTGCGACGGTGTCAGACATGGGGAACGGTTTGCGAGGCCTGGGGCCTTCCGTGCAGGCGGCGTCTGTGGCCCAGGAAATGGCTGCCCTCTCACAGGAGGCCATGAGCCAGTGCCAGCGCCAGATGGCAGAGGCGCTCAACGCCATAGCCCAGTCTCAGCAGGCCATGGCCCAGTCTCAGCAGGCCATGGCCCAGTCTCAGCAGGCCATAGCCCAGTCTCTGCAGGCCATGGCCCAGTCTCAGCAGGCCAACGCTGAGGGCATCGGCGCCAGTGGCCATGTGCGAGCTGGCGTCGCACTGTCGCAGACAGGGTTCGACAACCCCCTGGGCTCCATGGCTGCAAACCTGCAGACCCCTGTCGATACCAGCACGGGCCTCCAGGACTGGCAGCGCCAGATGTCGGGGGCGCGTCGGATGGCCAGTCCGTTCACATCCCCCACCCATGTCGAGGCCTGGGGGCCATCGGGCACCCCGAGGGAGGAGGAGGTGGTGTGGTCCGTCCCGGCTCCCTCTGTAGGGGAGGTCCCGGTACACCGCGACACCTCGGACTCCCCCCCTTCCGTCCCAGGTGCATCGGGTGGGCAACGGGCAGGACAGGCTGGCAGCTCGCCATCCCAGTCGCCCGGGCCGCAGCCTGGCCCATCTAGGCCAGGACGCCTCAGGAAACGGCCGCCAAAGGGATCCGGTGTCAGAGGGCAGGAATCACAGGAGTCCACCTCCAGTTCTGCTGTACCGTCTGGGGAACCACGTAGACGTAGTCAAAGGGCCCGTAAGGCCAAACAATTAGCCACTGAGTAAGTTGGCACGGGTGCAGGGCACAGATGAGTTTTAGGGGCTAGGGCACGTGCATGAACTCCTTTGGTTATTAAAGTCAATGTTACACCTACCGAAGCTGCCTTTGTGCTCTGTCCAAAGTGTGCGGGCGTGTCATGTACGTTGAGCGCAAGTGTGTGTGTGACGGGTGGTCTTACCTCAGCCCCAGGTGAGTCTGCCCCCTTCCCCCTGGGCCGCCATCAACATCCCCCGGGCAGAGGACGGGACCGTGCGCTGCAGTGTCACAGCCGCATGCAGGGATGGTCCGGGTGAATGGTGGGACTGTGGCCATGGGTCAGACATAGTCCAACGATGTAGAGCCAGGAGCTCATCGGAGGCGGGTTGTCATCATCCTCCATGGCCTGCGATAGACACGCGTCCACCCGCAACTGGGTGAGCCCGGCCCGTTGTGCCGCCGGTGGATCGGCAATTGGGGGTGGGGGGGTGGTGTGCATGCGGGTGGGGTGTGTGGGGTTGGGGAGGGGGGTGAGGGTGCTGGGTGGGTGGATGGGTGGGGGGTGTGGGTGGTCGGCTGTTGTCATGGTGTGCGGTCTGTGGCCATACTACCCGATTCCCACGCCCATCTAGTCAGTGAAGCGGGCGTCTATCAGTCTGTCCCGTGCCCGCTGGGCCAGCCGGTAACGGTGGACAGCCACCCGCCTGTGTCTGCCCCGTCTGCCCTGACCATTGCCCCCATCCCCCTCATCTGGGGAGGACTGGGCCTCTTCCTGCTGCTCCTCCACTCCGCCCTCCTCTGCCTGCGGCACATCGCCCCTCTGCTGGGCTATGTTGTGCAGGACGCAGCACAATGATGCGGCCGACCCTATCTGACCGATACTGGAGGGCGCCCCCAGAGAGGTCCAGGCACCTGAAACGCATCTTCAGCACGCCAAAGCACCTCTCGATCACTCCCCTTGTCGCTACATGGGCATCATTGTAGGGGTTCTCCGCCTCATTGCGTGGCCTCCGTATAGGCGTCATCAGCCACGATCGCAATGGGTAGCCCCTGTCGCCCAGCAACCAGCCCCTCAGCCGGGGATGGCGTCCCTCGTACATGCCGGGGATGGATGACCGCGACAACACGAATGAGTCGTGTACACTGCCTGGGTGACGGGCGCAGACGTGCAGGATCATCATGCGGTGGTCGCAGACCACCTGTACGTTCATCGAATAGGTCCCCTTCCTATTAGTGAACACGGCCCTGTTCTCTGCAGGTGGCCGCACGGCGACGTGCATCCCATCGATCGCGCCCTGGACCATGGGGAACCCGGCAACGGCAGAGAAGCCCACGGTCCGGGCATCTTGGCTGGCCCGGTCCACGGGGAAGCGGATGTAGCGGTGGTGCCATGGCATAAAGGGCATCTGTCACTGCCCGGATGCACCGATGCACCGATGTCTGCGATATGCCGGACAGGTCCCCACTCGGTGCCTGGAATGACCCCGTTGCATAAAAGTTCAGGGCCACCGTAACCTTGACGGACACGGGGAGAGGGTGTCCCCCGCCAGTGCCACGCGGTGACAGGTGTGCCAGCAGGTGGCAGATGTGTGCCACGGTTTCCCGGCTCATCCGGAGTCTCCTCCTGCATTCCCGGTCCGTGAGGTCCTGGTATGACTGCCGGGGCCGGTACACACGGGGCGCCCTCGGGTGCCTCCGTTGCCGTGGGGCCACGACGTCCTCCTCCCCCTCCTCGTCCGGTCGGTCAGGTGTCCCTCCAGCCTGGGCGGCTGCCGCCTGCCCCTCTGCGGCAGCCTGCGCCGCCTCTCTGGCACGCTCCTCCTCCTCCTCCTCCTCCTCCTCATCCAGGGCAACATAGACATGAGCGGCTGCCACCACGGCGGCCAACATCGCTGGATGGTCTGAAAACATGACGGCCTGGTGGGGGGGGAGGGGAACGACGACATGTCATCATTGCCCATATCCCCTCCTCCCCCCAGCCAGGTGGCATGGACCGCATGGGTCCAACTGTTGGAGGCTGGCACCTGGCCAGGTGGACCAACTCATTTGCCCTCCCATCACCCACCCCGGCACGGACCCCCTCCCCAACCCCCAACCTCCACCCCGGCACGGACCCCCCCCCCCCCAACCTCCACCCCGGCACGGACCCCCTCCCCAACCCCCAACCTCCACCCCAGCACGGACCCCCTCCCCAACCTCCACCCCAGCACGGACCCCCCCCCCCCAACCTCCACCCCGGCACGGACCCCCTCCCCAACCTCTACCCCAGCACGGACCCCCCCCCCCAACCTCCACCCCGACACGGACCCCCTCCCCAACCTCCACCCCGGCACGGACCCCCTCCACAACCCCCAACCTCCACCCCGGCACGGACCCCCTCCCGGCACTCCCCCGGAGCCCAGCCTACTCTAACCACCCCCCCCCCCACCCCGCCGCACACACACACAAGCCGAGACACACCTCTCCTCACGCAATCAGTCTGCGGCCACGCCATTTCCTGCCCAGAGCCAACCCCCCAGGCCATCACTCACCTCCTCGCTGGTCGGCGTGAGCCTGGAGCACCGGGTCACGCCGATGAAAAGGAGGTTTGATTGACGTCGACGTGAACGGTCATCACGTCGACGGGACTTCGGCCCATCCGGAAGGGAGAATATCGGCAGGCCGAAAATCGGCTGCCTTGCGCAGACCCGTGACATTCTCCGCGGCAGCGGCGCCATTAACGCCCCGCCGACTTTTCTCCCTTCGGAGACTTCGGCGGGGGCGGGGGCGGGAATCACGGCGGCCAACGGCCATTCTCCGACCCGGCGGGGGGTCGGAGAATGACGCCCAAGGTGAGGAGAGTGAGGGGCGAGTTAACAGAAAGCAGTTGGGGTTACCAAACTAACCGTTTTCACTGAATCCAAATTGATTCATTATTAATTCCAATCTCAGGAATTGGCATCAGAGGATTGAACCCCCTTGTCTAATAAAATGATGTTGTTGCCGATGACCGTGTATTGATTCAGGAATAAGCTTTACATCTCACAGTGAGAAATCAAATCGAATCCAAATTTATAGCGCAGCTCATTGAAGAAATCTGTCTGTGAACAACACGTAAAATATGAAGTGAAACTTTGCAATGAGCTTTGATCTTGAGGCCAGGAATCTACTCGTAAGACTTCCGGTTGTGGCGATGACCAGCTAAGTCGCACGTTTCGGCACCTCCCGTTTTA